>NC_053025.1:235414462-235550005 GCF_003073215.2 Triticum urartu | reverse complement strand
GTTCCTTGCTTTCACCAAGTCATGCTCCATAAAAATGATAGTATCATCAGCATACTGCAGAATAGAAATACCACCATCAACTAGGTGCGGAACCAAGCCCGAAACCTGCCCCGCATCCTTAGCCCGACCTATTAAAATGGATAACATATCAACCACTATGTTAAATAGAATCGGTGACATGGGATCTCCTTGCCTTAGGCCTTTATGTGTCTGGAAATAGTGACCTATATCATCATTCACTTTAATCCCTACACTCCCTTTTTGCGTAAAGGACTCAATCTGGTCTCGCCAGGCCTTGTCAAATCCTTTCATACGCAACGCCTGTTGAAGGAACGGCCATTTAACTTTATCGTATGCTTTTTCAAAATCCACTTTAAAAACCACACCATCTAGTTTTTTGGAGTGAATCTCATGGAGCGTTTCATGCAAGACGACCACTCCTTCAAGGATATTTCTGTGTGGCATGAAAGCGGTCTGGGACGGTTGCACAACTGAATGTGCAATCCGCGAGAGTCTATCCGTCCCAACCTTGGTGAAAATTTTGAAACTGACATTAAGCAAGCAGATAGGTCTGAACTGCTCAATGCGAATAGCCTCCGTCTTCTTAGGAAGAAGAGTTATTGTTCCAAAATTGAGCTTGAACAAATGAAGCTGACCATTGAACAAATCATGAAACATCGGCAACAGGTCACCCTTAATAAAATGCCAGCACTTTTTGTAGAACTCCGCCGGAAACCCATCTGGTCCTGGCGCTTTATTGTTCTTCATTTGTGAAATAGCCTCAAACACCTCTTTCTCCGTGAAAGGAGCAGTCAAAATCTCATTCTCTTCCCTCTCGAGTTGGGAAACATCCTCAACTCTTGACTCATCCAGGGACACGAAACTCTCTATCGGAGAGCCAAACAACTGCTTATAATAGTTGGTAATGTAAAGTTTCAGGTTTTCCTGACCAACTATCGTCCCTTCATCTTGTTCTAATTGAAAAATTCTCTTCTTACGATGCTTTCCATTAGCGATCATATGAAAGAATTGAGTGTTGTCCTCTCCTTGGACAACCTTACGAACCTTAGCTCTCAAAGCCCATTTCAATTCCTCCTCGCGGAGGAGTGCTTTCAACCTCAACTCGGCCTCCACTTTAGACTCCAACTCGGAAGTATCTAAAATAAAGGTTTCAGCTTTTAACTCAAGGGAATGAATGAGCATAAGGAGTCTTTCCTTCTCAGCCTTATATATCCCATTCGTATGCTTAGCCCATCCACGAAGGAACCTTCGAAGATGACAAATCTTGCACTGCCACCGCTCAATGGGTGACCTTCCCCCCGAGTCTTTAGCCCACTCTCTATCTAACAACTCAATAAACCCTTCTCTTTCAAACCAGGCAAGTTCGAAGGAAAAGATATTCTTGTTACCCATATGAGTTTGAACTCCAGAGTCGACTAGTAACGGTGTGTGATCCGAGATACCTCGTGTCAATGCCTGCACCGTTACCAGAGGAAACTTCTGTTCCCAATCGACGCTCGCCAAAACACGATCGAGCTTCTCAAAAGTCGGAACCGGTAGCGAGTTTGCCCAAGTGAACTTCCTACCCAAAAGCTCTATCTCTCTGAGATCCAAGCTTTCTATGATAGTATTGAACATAAATGACCATCTGCCGTCAAAATTGTCATTATTCTTTTCCTCCTTTCTTCGAATAATGTTAAAATCTCCACCCACTAGGACGGGTAGTTGCTCGCTACCGCAAACATGGACTAGATCGGCCAAGAAATCTGGTTTGAGTTCTGGTTGCGCAGTCCCATAGACTGCCACCAAAACCCAATCAAACCCATCCGCTTTAGTTCTGACCCGAAACTTTACCGCAAACTCACCCAGCACTACACTCCGAACCTCCAACGTCTCGCACTTAACCCCAAGTAAAACCCCACCGGATCTTCCTCGAGGTGGGAGACAGTGCCAATCAAAATCAACCCCTCCAGATAAGGTACTAAGAAATTGTGGAGAAAAATTACTTCGTCCAGTCTCGGACAAAGCAATAAAATCTAAATGATGTTCAAGAGAAGCCTCTGCTAGAAACCGTCTTTTAGCCAAGTCCTTAAGACCTCTGCTGTTCCAAAAGATGCCTCTCATATTTCATCATAAAAATTTTTAGAGGTACGGATCCTAGCACTTCTACGCACAGCCGACATTGGATAAACCTTCTGTTTCCAGGTCCGTTTAGGCTGAACGCGAACATCAGAGGGTTCGACACGTTCGGAATGATCGACAATCCCCAAAGACTCATCCTCAAGGTTAGAAGCTTCAGGGAGGCCATACTCATCCTCCTCCTCCGCCTCCTGAACCGCAGGATCGAGATCAGCACACAAGCCATCTAGAACTCTAACCCCAAGCGCATCAATCTCCGATTCATTCATCGGCCTAACCGCCGCCAAGTTACGAATCAAATCTAACGCTCGTTCAGCTTCCAGATCTAGCATATCATTAACAGATTTAGAAATCTCTAGATCATTATTACCCAGAGATACTCCTAATTGGTTCGCATTTTGCACAATCTCATCATTGGTAAAATGCATAATAGAATTAAATTTGTTAACAGACATACCAGTAGAAAGCTCGACGTCACGCAGCTTGGCCGCCCTCAGCGCGCACCTGAGCTGCATGTCATCAACATCCGGCTGCTCCTGCAGTCTCCCGCTGACCCGTCTCCCTGCAGAGACAGGATCCGGGATCCCACCAAAAGTGATGACCTCCTCGCGAGAGGCTGCGCTGGGGGAAGAACCTCCTGCCCGTCCCCCAACAGCGGTGACCAGCGCCGGGGCCACCGGAGCCACGTCCAACGGCGATGAGAGCTCGCAGGGCATATGGGCTGCCACCCCGCTGACGCCCGCGACCGGTAAACTTAGCCTAGCACGGTCCAGGGAGTCCGGTGACGCAGCAACCAAACCACCCAGCCCGCCCTCCAGAGCAACCAAAGTGGAAACGACGTCCTCCTGCGCGCCCGCTCCCCCGCGAACCGGCGACCTCACCAAGGGGGCCTCGCCGACCCTTGGGGCCGCCAGCGTCAAGGTCTCAGAGGGCCGAGCCTCCTGCTGGCCCTCTCCTCCCATAACCACCGGCTCGGCCGCCTCAGCCTGTGTCGAAGGAGAGGACACAACCGATGACGGGCCATCCTGCCCTGAGGCACCTCCGCCATCAGCAGATCTCGACACCCGCATACTGGGCACCATGGACGTAGAACGGACCCTGTCACATGACACCCTCGGCGGAGCCGAGAACGCTCCAAAAGAGCCAAACTGAAGAGTGTTAGTCGGAACTGTCCTGGAAGTCCCAATAGGGGCGGAGTCACCATTATCCGACTGCCCCGAAGGCCCCTTAGCCTTATCATCATCACTCTTAGCTATATCATCCTGGTTCCCCGAACCCCCCTCCGCCCTCAGAAGTGTCCATGGGGTTATCATCCTCAAACTCATTGAAAAGATTAGGATCCTCATACTCAACGTCCAACTGATATAAAACACCCGCATAAGTCCAAGGCACCACATCTGGCAAGAACTGAATAGTGGCTACACTGACAAGCAGCCGTGCCACCCCATGAGCCCGAGTGAACTGCATATCCACCTGCTCAGTCCTGCCAATCAAAGAACCCAGGCTCCAAGTGACCAAGAAGCTGTCCAGAGGGTCAGAGGGAGCAACAGAAAACCGAACCCAAATCTGAGTTAAAGGTGTGCCTTGTGGCTCTTTCTTGGTCCATTTATCAAACTCAAGTACAAAACTAGTCCCGGTGACCCTGCTCATACCGAACTTGAGAATCCTCACCTGATCCTCCTTAGACGGGAAATCCACTTTATAAGAGTTATCGGTGAGCTTAAGTAAGGACCACTGAAAATTACCCGGGGCGAGCTCTCTTAACTGCTGGATGATCTGAGCCTCGGACAATGGCCCATTAAGCACCTTCACCACACCGGGGAAGGACGTTTCTACTATGGGCGCCGAAGGCTCCGCAGAAGGAGACTCAAAAAACATCAACTCCGAGCAACACACTCCATAAATCTGAATGGATGGTTTAGGCCCCAACATGAGAGGACATTCAGCCGCTGTGTGCTTAGGTTTCCGGCATAAGTCACATAACTCCGCAGTACAGTGCACCAAAAAGTGACCCGGTTCCCCACAACGGTAACAATTGAGCTTCTTCTTCTTAGCCGCCCACTTAGACAGCTTGTCACTCTCGGCCTTGTCCGAACCTTGCTCAGAAGTAGCATCGCCTGTCTGCTTGGGCTCTGGCACAGAAACTGCAGCCAAGGCCTGCACCGTCTCCACCGCCACCTGCGGTAGATCCGATGCACCATCCGTAAACTCCGTCACGGCAGCGGTCTTAGCATGCCGAGGCTGGTAGTGCCGCCTGTTCCCACCCCGACCTCCACGAAAGCGCCCTCGGAAGGCACGGTTGTTAGGACCGGCCGCACCTTCAACAAAATTTCCAGGCGGACCTTGAAAACCCCGGTTATCATTGTCGTTGTCCACCCAAGCATAGCCACGGTCACCTCCGGTGGATGAGGAGCCCCGGTGCTGACCAGTGCCATAAGCGTCATGCCCGTCATCGCCCCACTGACCACGCGCGGGGTTCCGGTCATCCCCCAGCGACGCGCCCGTCCCATGGCCGTTTGAACCCTGACCAGGACCGCCTCGGCCTCCCGCCATCTGCCTCGGCCACGGCCGCTAAGGCTGCATTGGTTCGGCCCTGGGAGGAGGCGGCGGAGCCGCCCGCGGCTCTGAAATAGTCGCCACCGGCGGAGGCAAAGTCCCCCGAGGCGGGGCCGGCGCCCTTGCTGCAGACGGGGCCAGCGGCCCAACCGAGGCCGGTGCAGGCAGTCGTGGTTGCGGTACTGTTGCCCGAGGCTGGGGCGCCCCATCCGAAGCGGAGCAGCCCTGGCGGCTCCAGGCACAGGCGATGCCGCGGCCGGGGCAGCACCTCCCGCAATCCCGGCCTGGACTCGCGCAGCCGGCGCGGTACGCGGAGGCGGCGGCTTAGGAGGCATCCAAGCTGACTTCGGGCACAGTACTGGCCGGCGAACCAATCCACTGGAGACCAAGGGCGAGCGGCGCGACACAGCTCGCGGAAACCCTCAAGTTCCCGAGCAACGAACCCTAGCGGTGCAGGAGAGAGAAAGAGATGGGCGTGCATGCGGGAGCGATCGCCTCAAGGCCTCGTCATGCTCATCGCCATCTCCCGATGCACAGTAGGCCTGGCCAGCCCCCTGGGCCTCTAGCCCAGTACTAGCCAAGCCCACCACATCGGCGCACACTTGCGGTTCGACTATGCCCAAAAGAAAATTGAAACGATCGTACCTTTCCGCCTGAAAATCTCGAACGCCGGCAATCTCCGGCGGACGTTGCGACACCGCCCGACCCCCCTTCTTCTTCCGTCTAGTTACTTTCGTCCAGCACTCTGGATGGAAAAAGTCATCTAATGTGATAACCGACGGCCCATCCTTCGGTAATGGTCCACACCATGGTTTCACTTTCGAATTCCGCGGAAAGACCAGACAGTCAAGAAAATTAGGTTTCTTAATACTCACCGAAGGTTTAGGCATGGGGCTAGGACCCAAGTCAATCGAAGGTAACGGCCGGACCGAGTTTACCGGCACGTCCACCTCGTCTTCCTCCTCGTCAGCAAGAATCCAAAAGCGACCCCCAAACCTTTGCGTCGGCTTTGATCCATCAGAGTCCTCCATGAGATCAACAATACAATTTGTTCTTCAAGCTCCGGGGGTACCTGCACCCACTCAATAACCTCGATATGAAACAAATCAATAACGAAACACATACCAATATGAAGATCTTCTTCCGCGGATAGATGCCTCCCGGCCAAAATATCTCCTACTTCATCACGGATCATCGTCCAACGAGACGGGTGTGAGTAGATCATGCCATTGATCCATCGCCCCATCGCATGCTTATCCCGAAAACGAGCCTTCCATTTTGTAGGATTTTTGAATCCCCAATCCCGATCCTCGTCCTCCGTCAAAGAAGAAACCGGGGAAGGGGATGGATCAGCTCGCGGATTTGGATCCACCGCGGGCTGCTGCCGGATCTCATCCGTAGGGCGTGGAGATCCCGATAACAGCCGCAGCGGCGGCGGCGGCGGAAGCGCCGAGTCCCCGGCTGGGATCGCCTGGACGATCAGCGGCGGAGAGGATCCTCCTTCGGCATCAGCCAGGCCCGACTCCTTAACCGGCGCGAAGGGCGGCGGAGACTCAGGCAAGATCGGCGTCGGCGGTGGCTCTCGCTCGTCGCCACCCCAGTCGACAGGCCCGTTCGCCCGTGTATTGCAAACTTGTGTGCTGAAAAATAACTTGCATGATGATTTTCCTAAGGACGATGTCAACACTCCATCGGCCATTCTATGTGCTTAGGGCGATAATTTCTATATCGGCCATGTTTAACTTTTTGTTTACATCATACCCTGGAATCGATTACCACCAATCGGCTTTAAAGAGATGGGAATGAACCCGTTCCTCGTAGCACTAAGGAAATCAAACTCCGAGAGATCACGCCCTGTTAAGAAAGTAACATCCGGATGATTCCAATCCACCGATGTATCGGCCAAAGCAACACAAGCCGAATTATCCGCGTGAATGACTTCTACCTCATCATCGACCCATTGTATTAAGAATTGATGCATGGTAGATGGCACACATTGGTTAGCATGAAGCCAATCGCGGCCTAATATAACATTATAGTTACCTTGCACCTCGGCGATGAAGAATGTGGTGGCCAAAGTCTTGCTTCCCACGGTGAGTTCCATGCACATCACACCTTTGGCCTCTGTCTTTTCTTTACCCTCAAATCCATTAAGTACCATATTGGTCTTCATCAATGCATCATCATCTAACCCCAACTTCTTGAAGACCGAGTAGGGCATAAGATTTACCACAGCACCACCATCAACGAGCATCCTAGCAACCGGCGATCCGTTAATATGACCTTTGAGGTACAATGGCTTCAAGTGTTTCACCGGTTCTTTTGGCTTCTCGAAGATAGCATTCTTAGGACCAAAATCCAGCTGGGCTACCTCCCCTTCTTTACCTATAGCACGAAACTTGGCAGGTAAGTAATATACCATATTAATATCCATACCTTCCCGAACCGGCGTAGATTCATAATCCACCATCTCATCTTCATCCCCCAATGTGAATATTGGGCTCAAAGATTCCTCAACTGAAGGGGATGTTTCAGATGGTGTGGACGATGTAATAGGGGTTGCATCATCCTCTTTTGGTGGTGAATGTGTTGCTGTAGCTAATGTAAAAGCATCTGTGTTTTCTTTTTGTTTAGGCCTCCACACTTGTTTTGTGAGTGCCATGGGCCGAATTTCACTTAACAATTCGTCCCTTTGCCTCTCCTCTTTGTGCTCTACCTTCTCGTGGTTCCTCATGCGTTGTAATCTCCTTTTCATGGTCTTGGTTAAAATGGGAGGACACCACTTAGGTTGAGTATATTTGGGATCCCTTGGTTTGGCCTTGCTTGTGCTTGCCTCATGATCACTAACCATGGAACCCTGCTGAACAATAACAATATCACCATTAGAAGTAGCCAGATTACCAACAATCGGCCTTTTGATCTCCTTTTGCTTGTCGCATTCTGAAATTTCCGCATTAGATGACTTAACACGCCACACTTTTTTATTGGCCTTACTTGGAGAAATTTTTGTTGGCCGATTAGCACCATAGCTCAAACGGCCTTGTGTGGGATAATAAAGCCTCTTGCGAGCAGGCCTTCTAGGTGTTGCCCACCCCATATGGAAAGCATAAGGAGCCATTGGGGGCTGCCCCCATCCTCCACTGAAGCCTCTCATGTAATATGGCGCATAGAAGGGTTGTGACATCCATGGTGTCGGTGCCCATGACCCATATGTCCTTGCATATCGTCGAAACTCTTGCTCTGGAGGCAATCTTGAATGCTTTGAATGTGATGGCCGATTAGAGCTAGAACCGGCCGCTTGACTTGCATATTTGGAGAGCAACATATCAAAAGTTGGCTTGATTCTCTTGTTCTTAGTTTCATTCTTTTTCCACTTGCCAACTTCTGAATTCTTGGGCTTGATCAATTTAACATGAGCATCCTCTTGTACTTGTGGTTGCCCCCCGAGTGTGGCATTTTTTATAGTGATCTTCAACACTTCCTTGCCATCGGGTTGCTTCTCAAGCACAATCTTTCTTCCCAAGACCTTGTCGCCCTCCTTGCTATTCCTGGGTTCACCAATAACAACATTATCTTTATTAGCAGATTCGGCTATGCTAGGCCGAATCAACATTTTCTTTCCCTCCAAGTCTATGGTGTTTATCGGGAAGGGCTGTTTATCAACTTGCATCTCAGCAAAATTCAATCATCCGTCATTAATGGCCGATTGTATCTGTCGTTGGAAAACATTGCAATCGTTAGTAGCATGAGAAAATGAATTATGGTACTTGCAATAAGCACGCCGTTTCAGCTCCTCAAACGGCGGTATGGTGTGTGATATTCTAATCATCTTATCTTGCAAGAGTGCATCAAATATTTTATCACACTTTGATATATCAAAAGTAAACCTCATCTCCTCATCACGATTCTTGCGAATCGGCTTAAGAGCATTGCACATATAGGGTTTGGCCTTTGAGGACCAAACAAATTCAGTAGTATAGACATCAACCTCATCGTCCGAATTATCATCATTGTGTTCAACCATATGCATTCTAGGACGATCGGTTGCAGACCTATGGACCTCTTTACTTCGACTCTCTTGGGCCAAAGCTTTTTGTAAGACTTGATTAATGCTCGAAAACTCATAACTTTCTAGCCTTTCTTTAATGTGAGTTTTCAAACCATTAAGAACAAGATCTGCCAAGTCTCTCTTAGTTATCACTAAGCTATAACATCGGTTTTTTATATCTCTAAACCTCTTGACATAATCGGTGATCGATTCATCATGTTTCTGCCTAACCGATGTAAGATGTGACAACTTTAGCTCATTATCGCCGCTATAAAAGTGATCATGAAACTTTTGCTCTAATTGCGACCATAAGAGAATTGAGCCATGTGGTAAAGCAGCAAACCATGAAAATGCGGTACCAGTTAAAGATAATGGAAATAAACGCACTTTCAATTCTTCTATGGAACCTGCTTCACCCAACTGTGCTAGATACTGACTCACATGCTCCCAAGTTGTTTTCGTACCCTCACCACTAAATTTAACAAAATCAGGAACCTTATAACCTTGAGGGTAAGAAATTGCATCGAAGTGTTCAGGATAAGGCTTTTGGTACACACGACTCTTTACTTTCGGCTCGTTTCCGAAAGTTTCTAGAAACAACTTATGCAAATCCACCCTTAATTTAGCTAAAATTGGATCCGAGGTAGATGAAGATGTTTGTGGTAATGACATAGAAGCAACCTGAGTACTAGCTATTGGTGCAACTTGTGGGATGGGCGTCGAACCATAATTCGGCGGAAGACCAAACATGCCTGCGCCTATGGGTGGTGTGACAAAGTGATTCGGCGTTGACGCCGAATTGGGCACACTCATGATAGGATTAGAGTATGTAGGTGCAGCCACAAGCTGGTTGGTTTGAGTAGGGTAAAAATTCAACGGCATATTATATTGTTGTTGCATAGGTGGTGCCGATGAAATAGGTAAAATTAGACTAGGGTTTTCAGATATACCAACAGTACCACTAGATGATGGAGGCATATTTTTCTGAGCATTAGCACTAGCCACAAAAGAATTTTATGCCATCACATTACCCTTACTAACAAGACATTCAATCACAGCCACTTGCTCTGGAGAAAAAACTTTACTCACAGTGATTAGATCTTGTTCATCGATGAGGGAAGGAAAATTGGTGTTTCCAACCGGAGTGATGTTGCCTTGACGGTCCTTCTTGAAACTTGAAAGAAACGCTTCCAAATCCTCCTCCTCGCGCTTCTTCTTGAGCGCCTCAAAAGCCTCTTCACGCTGCTTCTTGCGCGCTTCGTAGGCTTGGCGATGTTCATCCGATAGTTCATCAAGACCGGGCTTAATGATGTTATCAGCGTCAACTTCTGAGGGCTTGGGGAGATTAAACATGGTTGATGATGATTCTTGATCTTTCGTCCCCAACGGAGTCGCCAAAAAGTGTGTTCGCACACGAACACGTCACCGTGTACCCTCGACGCCGGGGGTGATGCACCGCAGCTCACGTCGAAGGAGACCTGCCGGAAGCGCGGTAAGCAAGACAATCCGGCGGGCGCTTTTGAGGACCCGAAACCCCACACGCCCGGGAGGGACCCCGTCAGGGCGCGTAGCGGCTATGGGCTGCCCTAGGTCGACCTGATCGCCCCTAGGGCCTCGAGGTTCGCCGCCCTACAATGAAGAAGAACGAACGAAGAACGAGGAAGAAGAAGAACAAGGGAGAAGGAAAAGTAAAGGTAAAAGATGTAGATAGATTTGTTCGATTGTGTGTTGTTTCAATCGGCCGTCACCCCCAACATATATAAGAGGCGGCTGGACTTCCCGTACAAGAAAAGGACTAAAAATTCCATCCAAAACATCAAAAACCCTAACCTAACTCGGACAGGAATCTTTGGCAATTTCCGGATCAATCTCGGTCTCACCGATTAGTTTTTTTCGGTCCCACCGAGTGAACGTTGCAAACTTTCTGTAACTTTCTGTAATTTTTCGGATCAACTCGGTCTCACCGAGTCAATCAACTCGGTTGGTCCGAAATGACTCTGCAGCTTCTGTTTCTGACCTTGTTTTGTCTCCACAGGTTGCATACGAACTCGGATTGAGATGATTTATATATGAAAATCGATCGTCTCGATGAGGCGAAGACAATTCCTTTAGAGCACTCCTTCATCTGAGGTCATATTGGGGGCGTAATCGGCCGAAAAGCACTCAAAACATTAAATTTTGTCACTCGGAGTACAACTTCGGCCACTGAGATGAGGTCGAATGACGATAGCCTAAACATCAAAGTTGTTCCACTCGACGACATGAAACTTTCTCATGCTGAAAATCCTTTCACTCTGTATCTTGCCAAAATCAGGTGTCAACACAAACATAGGCTTCCAATATATCAATCTTTATGTCTCGACCATTTCGAGACTCCTCGTCATGTCCGTGATCACATTCGGGACTCCGAACAACCTTCGGTACATCAAAATGTATAAACTCATAATATAACTATCATCGTAACCTTAAGCGTGCGGACCCTACGGGTTCGAGAACAATGTATACATGACCGAGACACGTCTCCGGTCAATAACCAATAGCGGAACCTGGATGCTCATATTGGCTCCTACATATTCTACGAAGATCTTTTATCGGTCAGACCGCATAACAACATACGTTGTTCCCTTTGTCATCGGTATGTTACTTGCCCGAGATTCAATCGTCGGTATCCCATACCTAGTTCAATCTCGTTACCGGCAAGTCTCTTTACTCGTTCTGTAATACATCATCCCGTAACTAACTCATTAGTTGCAATGCTTGCAAGGCTTGAGTGATATGCATTACCGAGAGGGCCCAGAGATACCTCTCCGACAATCGGAGTGACAAATCCTAATCTCGAAATACGCCAACCCAACATGTACCTTTGGGGACACCTGTAGAGCACCTTTATAATCACCCAGTTACGTTGTGACGTTTGGTAGCACACAAAGTGTTCCTCCGGCAAACGGGAGTTGCATAATCTCATAGTCATAGGAACATGTATAAGTCATGAAGAAAGCAATAGCAACATACTAAACGATCGGGTGCTAAGCTAATGGAATGGGTCATGTCAATCAGATCATTCACCTAATGATGTGATCCCGTTAATCAAATAGCAACTCTTTGTCCATGGTCAGGAAACATAACCATCTTTGATTAACGAGCTAGTCAAGTAGAGGCATACTAGTGACACTCTGTTTGTCTATGTATTCACACATGTATTATGTTTCCGGTTAATACAATTCTAGCATAAATAATAAACATTTATCATGAAATAAGGAAATAAATAATAACTTTATTATTGCCTCTAGGGCATATTTTCTTCAGTCTCCCACTTGCACTAGAGTCAATAATCTAGATCACATCACCATGTGATTAACATCGATAGTTTTCATCATTATGTGATTAACACCTATAGTTCACATCGCCATGTGACCAACACCCAAAGGGTTTACTAGATTCAGTAATCTAGTTCACATCGCTATGTGATTAACACCCAAAAAGTGATCATGTTTTGCTTGTGAAAGAAGTTTAGTCAACGGGTCTGCCACATTCAGATCCGCATGTATTTTGCAAATTTCTATGTCAACAATGCTCTGCGTGGAGCTACTCTAGTTAATTGCTCCCACTTTCAATATGTATCCAGATTAGGACTTAGAGTCATCTGGATCAGTGTCAAAACTTGCACCGACGTAACCCTTTACGACGAACCTTTTGTCACCTCCGTAATCGAGAAACATATCCTTATTCCACTAAGGATAATTTTGACCGCTGTCCAGTGATCTACTCCTAGATCACTATTGTACTCCCTGCCAAAATCAGTGTAGGGTATACAATAGATCTGGTACACAGCATGGCATACTTTATAGGACCTATGGCTGAGGCATAGGGAATGACTTCCATTCTCTTTCTATCTTCTGCCGTGGTCGGGTTTTGAGTCTTACTCAATTTCACACCTTGTAACACAGGCAAGAACTCTTTCTTTGACTGTTCTATTTTGAACTACTTCAAAATCTTGTCAAGGTATGTACTCATTGAAAAACTTATCAAGCGTCTTGATCTAACTCTATAGATCTTGATGTTCAATATGTAAGCAGCTTCACCGAAGTCTTTCTTTGAAAAACTCCTTTCAAACACTCCTTTATGCTTTGCAGAATAATTCTACATTGTCTCTGATCAACAATATGTCATTCACATATATACTTATCAGAAATGCTGTAGTTCTCCCACTCACTTTCTAGTAAATACAGGCTTCACCGCAAGTCTGTATAAAACTATATGCTTTGATCAACTTATCAAAGCGTATATTCCAACTCCGAGATGCTTGCACCAGTCCATAAATGGATCGCTGGAGCTTGTATATTTTGTTAGCACCTTTAGGATTGACAAAACCTTCTTGTTGCATCACATACAACTCTTCTTTAATAAATCCATTAAGGAATGCAGTTTTGTTTATCCAATTGCCAGATTTCATAAAATGCGGCAATTGCTAACATGATTCGGACAGACTTAAGCATAGATACGAGTGATAAACTCTCATCGTAGTCAACACCTTGAACTTGTCGAAAACCTTTTGCGACAATTCTAGCTTTGTAGATAGTAACACTACTATCAGCGTCCGTCTTCCTCTTGAAGATCCATTTATTTTCTATGGCTTGCCGATCATCGGGCAAATCCATCAAAGTCCATACTTTGTTCTCATACATGGATCATATCTCAGATTTCATGGCCTCAAACCATTTCGAGGAATCTGGGCTCATCATCGCTTCCTCATAGTTCGCAAGTTCGTCATGTTCAAGTAACATGACCTCCAGGACAGGATTACCGTACCACTCTGGTGCGGATCTCACTCTGGTTTACCTACGAGATTTGGTAGTAACTTGATCTGAAGTTACATGATCATCATCATTAGCTTCCTCACTAATTGGTGTAGTAGTCACAGGAACAGATTTCTGTGATGAACTACTTTCCAATAAGGGAGAAGGTACAATTACCTTATCAAGTTTTCTACTTTCCTCCCACTCACTTCTTTCGAGAGAAACTCCTTCTCTGGAAAGATTCCGAATTTAGCCACAAAAGTCTTGCCTTCGGATCTGTGATAGAAGGTGTACCCAACAGTCTCCTTTGGGTATCCTATGAAGACACATTTCTCCGATTTGGGTTTGAGCTTATCTGGATGAAACTTTTTCACATAAGCATCGTTGCCCCAAACTTTAAGAAACGACAACTTTGGTTTCTTGCCAAACCACAGTTCATACGGTGTCGTCTCAACAGATTTAGATGGTTCCCTTTTAACGTGAATGCAGCTATCTCTAATGCATAACCCCAAAACGATAGTGGTAGATCGGTAAGAGACATCATAGATTGCACTATATCCAATAAAGTACGGTTATGACGTTCGGACACACCATTATGCTGTGGTGTTCCATGTGGCATGAGTTTGTGAAACTATTCCACATTGTTTTAATTGAAGACCAAATTCGTAACTCAAATATTTGTCTCCGCGATCAGATTGTAGAAACTTTATTTTCTTGTCACAATTTTTTTCCACTTCACTCTGAAATTCTTTGAACTTTTCAAATGTTTCAGACTTATGTTTCATCAAGTAGATATACCCATATCTGCTCAAATCATCTGTGAAGTTCAGAAAATAACAATACTTGCCGTGAGCCTTAACACTCATCGGACCGGATACATCAGTATGTATTATTTCCAATAAGTCAGTTGCTCACTCCGGAGAACGGAGTCTTAGTAACCTTGCCCATGAGGCATGGTTCGCAAGCATCAAGTGATTCATAATCAAGTGATTCCAAAATCCCATCAGCATGGAGTTTCTTCATGCGCTTTACACCAATATGACCTAAACGGCAGTGCTACAAATAAGTTGCACTATCATTATGCATCTTTTGGTTTCAAATTTATGATTATGTGTATCACTACGATCGAGATCCAACGAACTATTTTCATTGGGTGTGTAACCATATAAGGTTTTATTCATGTAAACAGAACAACAATTTATTCTCTTACTTAAATGAATAATCGTATTACAATAAACATGATCAAATCATATTCATGCTCAACGCAAACACCAAATAACACTTATTCAGGTTCAACACTAATCCCGAAAGTATAGGGAGTGTGCGATGATGATCATATCAATCTTGGAACCACTTCCAACACACATCGTCACTTCACCCTTAACTAGTCTTTGTTTATTCTGCAACTCCCGTTTCGAGTTACTAATCTTAGCAACTGAACTAGTATCAAATACTGAGGGGTTGCTATAAACACTAGTAAAGTACACATCAATAACATGTATATCAAATATACTTATGTTCACTTTGCCATCCTTCTTATCCGCCAATCACTTGGGGTAGTTCCGCTTCCAGTGACCAGTCCCTTTGCAGTAGAAGCACTTAGTCTCAGGCTTAGGACCAGACTTGGGCTTCTTCACTTGAGCAGCAACTTGCTTCCTGTTCTTCTTGAAGTTCCCCTTCTCCCCTTTGCCCTTTTATTGAAACTAGTGGTCTTGTCTACCATCAACCCTTGATGCTCTTCTCGATTTCTACCTTCGTCAATTTCTGCATTACGAAGAGCTTGGGAATCATTTCCGTTATCCCTTGCATATCATAGTTCATCACGAAGTTCTACTAACTTGGTGATGGTGACTAGAGAATTCTATCAATCACTATCTTATCTGGAAGATTAACTCCCACTTGATTCAAGCGATTCTAGTACTCACACAATCTGGGCACATGCTCACTAGTTGAGCGATTCTCCTCCATCTTTTAGCTATAGAACTTGTTGGAGACTTCATATCTCTCAACTCGGGTATTTGCTTGAAATATTAACTTCAACTCCTGGAACATCTCATATGCTCCATGACGTTCAAAACGTCTTTGAAGTCCCGATTCTAAGCCATTAAGCATGGTGCACTATACTATCAAGTAGTCATCATATTGAGCTAGCCAAACGTTCATAACGTCTGCATCTGCTCCTGCAATAGGTCCGTCACCTAGCGGTGCATCAAGGACATAATTCTTCTATGCAGCAATGAGGATAAACCTCAGATCACGGATCCAATCCGCATCATTGCTACTAACATCTTTCAACAAAATTTTCTCTAGGAACATATCAAAATAAACACAGGGAAGCAACAACCCGAGCTATTGATCTACAACATAATTTGCAAAATACTACCAGGACTAAGTTCATGATAAATTTAAGTTCAATTAATCATATTACTTAAGAACTCCCACTTAGATAGACATCCCTCTAATCCTCTACGTGAGACGGAGTAGTTTCATTGGTGAACATCACTATGTTGATCATATCTACTATATGATTCACGCTCGACCTTTCGGTCTCCGTGCTCCGAGGCCATATCTGTATATGCTTGGCTCGTCAAGTATAACCTGAGTATTCCGCGTGTGCAACTGTTTTGCACCCGTTGTATTTGAACGTAGAGCCTATCACACCCGATCATCACGTGGTGACACCCGAGCACAGTAGACTTGATCCATTCGGGTCGGGTCGCCACAAAGGTGGAATGATAAGACGAGGAAGATCAGCGTAAGCTTCGTTCATCATCGAAAAGTTGTGCTCCAAGAATAAGGACCAAGTAGCACAGTTAAAATTAGCACGATAATGATATATCCGATCAGGCTAGGAATGATGTGATAGAGTATCACTCCAACTAAGAATTTACAAGAGGTAGTGCAATGACACAATATCCTCGAGATAACATGAGGCAATACTTGAAGGTAGATCAAATTGGAGGTGGACAGGTGAAATAACTTGCAGGAGACAAGTATTTAACTTGTCCGGGAAATGGAATTAAGGATAAACTATCATGGTAAGAACCACGGTTGCAAAGGATCAAATCCTAGATATAAGATGATCTTATACCAAGGGGATAATTAATTTTAAGAGAAGCTTCCATGATAAGATCTACATCGTGTCCACGGGCATGAACACAAGGTTCAAGGTCGACTCCCACTTCTTCAATGCATATCATTTCATTTACTTCTCGCTTTCGATGAAGTTGTAGTGTTGAAAAGTTATCTGGCAAAACACCAGAAGAGTAAGACTAGTTAAAACTCTTGGGTTCAAACGGATTAGGGAAGGCATAGGTTCAACCCATAGGGGCGTCTTAGGAACCTGTTCCACAAACTTCAGAAGTAAACAACACAAGGTCGAAAGCAGAGCATGGTTGACAAAAGGAGAGGATACAATTTACCAAAGGCATTATGTATGTGGGAAAGGACTTCACGAGGTTCTTTGAATATGAAGGACACTGTCGGATGATAATCCAATAATGGATCCAGTGATCCACAACGGAGCTGATGTGAGTATCGATATTCAATCAGAAGAAGAAATAATGCAGAGGTGTCGGATTTTGGAAATATCTAATAATTCCAAAGCTTAAATGCGAAGGAATTATGATTTCCAATCTGAGGGATCAGAAGCAGATGCTCTAATCAAAAGATAAGCAAGTTGAAAAGACATAGATCGACAATCATTCAAGGTTTGATTTGCCGAGAACCAGCTCATGTCCGGCGTGGAGTCTGAGCCAGAAGGATAAATAATTACCAGGGAATAACTAATGAATGTGTGCATTCACATACATGTAGAATCAATAGGATAAGAATGAAAAACTCAAAGGAGTTTAATGAATATTGTTAGACATATGGAATTAACCATAATGCAAGACGATAAGGAAGAACATGAGCTATAGGCTACTGAGGATTGTCGGAAGAACGAATAGTATCCCAAAGAATTTGTGAAACACATGAACAACTAGGGATGAACGGATCCCCGTAAGTGTGAGGAATTATCCATACATGTATTCATGCGGAAAAGGAGCTGCAAGGCAGCAGGCACAAATGATTCTTGAAATATCCGAAGTATTTCAGGGGTATCCTGTAATAACAAGAACAATTGGAAATGAAGGTATGGACAACAAGTGCATGCAGCTATCCTTAGGGATTTATCGGTGATATGGAATTTCAACGGCAAAGGCACAAGGGTTTCGGGGAAACATTAGAGAGTATCTTCGAAATCTTCTGAAGCAACAAGCGATCATATGAACTGAAGGGGCTCTCTGGGAGGAAGTAATTACGAGATCCTAGTGTCAGACTTAGTAAAATGTTTAACCCGAATAGACGAGAGATCAGAGTCCCAGAGTATAGACGAGGAATAAAAGATCCTAATACCACCCAATTGGCGACATGGGCCCGTAAGCCACACAGCCAAGTTAGTAAAACGGTTTTCGGTTTCTAGACTCAA
Source organism: Triticum urartu (assembly GCF_003073215.2). NCBI lineage: Eukaryota > Viridiplantae > Streptophyta > Magnoliopsida > Poales > Poaceae > Triticum > Triticum urartu. The sequence goes on along the minus strand of NC_053025.1, from coordinate 235,531,995 downwards.
CTTCGGCCAATGAGTTGGAAAGGGGGCTACCTACAGGCAGTCGGCTCTGATACCAACTTGTGACGCCCTCGATTCAATCATACACTAATCATACATGCAAATGTGTACGATCAATATCAAGGACTCACGGGAGGATATCACAACACAACTCTAGACACAAATTAAAATAATACAAGCTTTATATTACAAGCCAGGGGCCTCGAGGGCTCGAATACACAAGAGTCAGCGGAAGCAAGAATATCTTAGTACAGACATGAGTTAGACAAGTTTGCCTTAAGAAGGCTAACACAAAAGCAACAACGATCGAAAAGGCAAGGCCTCCTACCTGGGAGCCTCCTAACTACTCCTAGTCGTTTGCGGTCTTCACATAGTAGTAGGCATCCTCCGGGTAGTAGTAGTCATCAGTGGCGTCATCTGGCTCCTGGGATCTGTCATCTGGTCGCAACAATCGAGTATGGGGGAAAATAAGTAGCAAAGCAACCGTGAGTACTCATCCAAAGTACTCGCAAGACTTACATCAGATCTAAACTAAGTATGCATCTGTATCAAAGGAATGGGTTGTATCTGTGGACTAAACTGCAGAATGCCAGAAGGGAAGGGGAAAGCCTAGCCTATCAAAGACTAGCATCTTCTGGAAACCACCATCTTGCAACAACAGGAGGGAGTAGAGTAGCATAAAGTAAGTAGTAGAAGTGTTATCAACCTTGGCCAGAGATCCTTTCTCGACTCCCTGCGAGAAAGCAATCCCAGAGCCATACTATCTAGTTATCATCACAATCCATTTCTCATAACCATTTCTCATAACCATTTCTCATCTCAAGTATCCAGTTCTAGTTGTATCGATCGGGATACAACTCCAAGTGTCCGTTACCGTAGGACAGGCTATCGATAGATGTTTTCTTCCCTGCAGGGGTGCACCAACTTACCCACCACGCTCGATTCCGACCGGACACACTTTCCTGGGTCATGCCCGACCTCGGTCAAACAATACGCCGCAACCCGACCTAGGCTTAATAGAGAGGTCAGCATGCCGGACTAAACCTATGCCCCAGGGGTCATGGGCCATCTCCCCAGGAACTCCTGCACGTTGCGTGGGCGGCCGGTGAGCAGACCTAGCTACCTCCTTCAAAAAGGTATGTGCTTACCAGTCCAACCCGGCGCGCGCCACTCAGTCGCTGACGTCTATTAAGCTTCGGCTAATGTATACGATGCAGAACGCCCATACAATGCCCACGTGACGGTTAGTGCTATCAGGCCAGAGGCCCCTCGGATCAAATATCCAAATCGTAGTGGATTAGGAGCATGCGGTAATGAGCAGAGACTCACGATCAATGTGACCCCGTCGCCCCGTCTCGAGTACTTGCGGCAAGGGCTAAGAATGCTCGGCTACGCCTCGTAAGTATCTCGCAGGCACCTTCCAGGTCAACCCAACTCCACATCACTCGCTATTAAGTTCGCGCGGGTACCCCTCAGGGTCGACCCGTCTTTAATAACATGGTTCAGTGTAAAGTCATAGTAACGATAGTAACTGTGTCTAACACCAAAGGGAAAACCCGAGGAATCACCCCCGGTGAATCCCACTCGATGTTACCATCAAGGTGAACGTAAGAGGATCCACCCTCGAGGTTCACATTTGATGGGATGCACGACAAAGCTGTAACAGAAGTGGTTAAGGAGGAAATCACCCTCGATGACCTCGACCGTATAACTACACTACAGAGATCTCATCAGGAGTGATGTATGAGGTTCCACCCTCGGCACTCGATGGTAACTCTGCAGAGTCGAGCAACAAAAAGGGGGAAGGTGATGTGCGGTGTCGGGGCCTGGACGTCGATCACGTTGATCGAGTCATCGAACATAAAGCGGGGCAACTGGGACAAGGTGGGGGTCACTGAGGGATCACTAACCAACCTATACTAAGCAGTTTAGGATTAGAAGGTAGGTAACAATAGCAGGTTACAATAAACAGACAATGCAGCAGAATAGGAGCAAACAATTACAGTAGCAAAATCTAGTGCAAGCATGAGAGAATGGAATGGGCGATATCGGGATGATCAAAGGGGGACTTGCCTGGTTGCTCCGGCAAGGAGGGGTCGTCCTCGACGTAGTTGATCACAGGGGCATCAGCATCGGTCTCGAGGTCTACCGGAGAGAAGAGGGGGAAGAAACAGTAAATATAAAGCAAACATAGCATCACAAAGCATAACGTGGCAATATGTTGTGCCGGGAGTGACCTAATGTATGGCTACACGATATAGGTGAAGCGGGTATTCAACCGGGAACGTTTTCCCGGTTTTTCGGACCTGTGTTCAGCATACTAGGGGCATGTGACAGATGAACGGACCGTGTATTCGGAATCGTTGGATTTTTTCTAAGCAACTTTCATATACAAAGTTTTTCCATCCGAGCTACGGTTTATTTTATATTTATTTTAAAAGATTTAATTCATTTTTAGGATTTATTTAATTATTTAAATTCAACATTCTCCAGAATAGTGTTTGCTAACATCAGCATGACGTCAGCAGTCAACGTTGACCATTGACCTGGTCAACCTGACGTGTGGGACCCACCTGTCATTCTCTGCTTAGGTTAATTAAGGGTTAGGTTAATTAAGTACTGTTTTATTAAACTAACAGGTTAATTAGATTAATTAAATAGGATTAATTAACTTAATTAATTCGTTAATTAATTAATTAATTAATTAATTTGTTATTTATTTATTTATTTATTTTAATTACATATATTTATTTTTTTAAACTAACTTCGTTCTGGGCTAGGCCCACTTGTCATTTGCTCACAGGGGCCTAACGGTTCGGGCGTGCTAGCGGGCGAGACCGTGGGCGCCCGATGGGCATGGCGCCACCCAAATGGGCGCGACGGCGAGCAGGGCGTCGGCGGCCATGGCCGGCGTGGGCACCGCGATACGGGCCGCGACGAGCAGCGAGCGTGGGGAGCGGAGCACGGCGAGGGAGGCTGGAGCGGGGCGGCGGGCGAGCAGCAGCAAGGCGTCGGCCGCGGGGTGGAGCATGAGGCGGGAGGTACGACGCGGGCGCGCGCGCGCAGGCGCGCGCGTCATAGGACGGTCCAGTGTGTGCGGGAGCATGGCGGTGGGCGCGCATGGACGCAGGTGGCCGCGGGCGCCATCGGTAGATGCGGCATGGGCGCGCGGGGCAGCACGGTGGAGCACATGAGCCGGCGGCAGAGGAGCAGCATCAGGGGCACCGGGGCGCGACGGCGGGCGCGGGCGAGCGCGGCGTGCATGCAGCGGGAGCGGGAGGCAGGGGAGGCTAGGGGCGAGGCATCCTTGGGCGCGTGCAGGTGGCGTGGGGTGGGGCACGGCTTGGGCGCGGTGTGCACGCATCGGGGCGCGCCGGAGCGGGCCAGTGGCATGGTGGTGATGTCGGGTCGCCTTGGAGCAAGTGGGGGGGAAGAGGAGAGGCGGAGGCTGGGGTTCACGGCGGCTCGTAGGGCAACGGCAGCGGGCTTGGGGAAGGTCGGGTGGTCCGACGAGGGAGAGGACGAGGCAGACAACGGCGACGGCGCGGTCGTGGATGAGGCGGCGCGGCGCCAGATCGGGACGAGGTGTCGCAACGAGGGGGGCTTCGGGAGGAGGGCGAGGAGGACGGCGACGAGGTGGTGGGGCGACACCGGGGTGGGCGCCGTCGGCGGGGCGCGAGGCAGCGCGGTCGTCGGTGTCGCTGCCCCCGCTCTAGATCTGGGTGAGGGGAGAGGGAGCGAGAGACGTGGGGACGGAATCATGGAGGAGTGGGGGGAGTGGGGAACGAGGAGTGGGGGTCGTGCAGGGTTAGGGTTACGGGGAGGGAGTGGCCTAATAGGCCAGGGGAGCGGGCGAGTGGGTCGGCCTGTGGTGTGGCCGACTGGGCCGGCGGGGTCGAGGCCCAGTGGGGAAATGGGGGGTCTGGGGCCTTTTCTCTCTCTCTCTTTTCCTTTTCTTTTAGTTTTTCTTTTCTGGAAATCAAAAAGCTACTGCTTTGCAATTATTCCAAGCACCAAATGACTCTTGTAAAATGTGCCACATGCCACAATAATTATTTTGCAATATTGTGAAGTTGCACAAAAATTGTTTTGAGCATTTGGAAATGATTACACACTTTTAGAAATTGAAAAGGCCAATTTAATTGTTGCTGGACCACTCAAATAATTTCTAGGAGCCTTTTTGGAATCCAACAGAGGTAGCTTTCATCATGACAAATACTTAGGGAATATTTGCCACATTGTGAACTATTTTTCTGGCTCATTTGAAGATGCAAATAATTGACTTGCAATTTGAATTGAATTGGACTTGATTTTTGGACAAGTGGTGTTTTGGCTTAGGAAAGCATGACGACAAGGCATCATTAGGGGGGATTACTGTAGCAAGATTCTCGGGGCGTTACAGGAGAGCACATCGTCGAGCATGGGGGCATTGTGCTCTTCTGGCGCGGCGCGTGCGTGATCGTTGTGGCGTCACCGGCGTCAGGGAGCGGCAGCAAGGGCGCTGGGGTGGTCAAGCGAGGCTTGTGGCGCGGTGCGGCATGCTAGGTTGGTCGTTGAGACGAGCATGAGCCCAACAGAGGCTCGAGCGCACCTTAGAGCGCGTCGACCATGTGTCTAAGCCCGTGTCCTCACGTGGTCACCACGCGTACTATGGCAACGTGACGCCCAGGTGATGCCAAACAATGTCTAGACTATCGACCGTGGAGTATTTAGATTAGGAGAGGAGTGAACCAGCCACTAGGATGAGAGATTTGGTCACAGCTTTGACTGAAAGTTTCTGGAGAGAAACTTGTGGCTTAATTTTTGATCAAACTAAGAAGAGTTAGGAGCTGAGCTTTGGGGTTTAGTGTTAGGTTACTAAGGTGCAGATGCTCAAGAAAATTTAGCTCCAAAAGCTTAAGGAATAATGCACTTGTTGTACAAACTCCCTTTTCTGGTCAGAATGCAAATGATTTTTCTTAGCAAAATTGAACCACATGACCGCTTGATATTTTTGCATAGGATGATGAGGCGCTGTCCAATGGGTGTGTGAGAATTTTCTTAGATTTTTGTGGTCAATAAAAAGAGAGGTTGCTTTGGAGTGGAAATGAAAATATTCCATTTTCAGGGTGAAAATGAATATTTTGTTTAGAAGAAAATTTTTCCAAAGCAATGAGAGGCCATGAGAGGTTGTGGGAGGTGATTGGAGTCACTTGGGTGAAAATCAAAATAATGCCCAAGTGTTTAGTCCAAATGAATTGACTCAAAATCCAAATAAAAGCAAATAAAAGCAAAAGGCAAGGGAAAACTCATGATGGCAAAAACCAGGGTGTCACAATCATGTATATAGGCATTATGTCTGTAACAAGTAGATCGACTCCTGCCTGCATCTACTACTATTACTCCACTTCTCGACCGCTATCCAGCATGCATCATAAGGTATTAAGTTCATAACAAACAGAAAAATGCTTGGAGTATGATGACATAATGTAGGCAGAATAAAACCAAGCAATATGATTGAACCCCATCATTTTCCCCTTAGTAGCAACAATACAAATACGTGCCTCGCTACCCCTTCTATCACGAGGTGAGGACACCGCAAGATTGAACCTACTACTATGCACCACTTCTGCTGAAGATAAATCAATCTACTTGGCCAAACCAAATGGATAGATTGGAGAGCATTACATAGCTATGACAATCACACATAATAAAGTTTAGAAAAGACTCAGTTACTTTCAATGAATAATCTAATCTTAAACCCACAATTCATTGAATCCCAACAAACACATCGCAAAAGAAGATTACATCAAATAGAACTCCGAGGAGAACATCGTATTGAAGATCAGAGAGAGAGAAGAATCCATCTAGCTAATCATTATGGACTCGTAGGTCTATGGTAAGCTACCCACACATCATCGAAGTTGCGGCAAGGTCGTTGTAGAAGCTCTCTGTGGTCGATTCCCCCTCCGGCAGAGTACCGACGAAGGCCTCCAGATGGGATCGCGGAAGAATAGAGGCTTGCGGCGGTGGAATAATTGTTTTGGGTCTCGCTCTGGTGGTTCGGGATTTATGGGAATTTACTGAAGTGGAATTAGGGCAAATGGAGCTACGAGGGGCCCACAAGCTCAGGTGGCGCGCCCCCAGGGGGCACGCCTATGAGCTCGTGGCTCTCTCGTATGTCTTTTGGCTTCCTCCCGAATCTTCTAGTCCCTTCTGGTCTAGAAAAAATCACCGTAAAGTTTCGTCGCACTTGGATTTTGTTTGATACTATTTTTTGCGAAACAATAACATAGGCAAAAATAGTAACTGATATTGTGCACTAGGTTAATAGGTTAGTTCCCACAAATGATATAAAACTGCATATAAAGCATACAAAATTGATAATCTAATAGCATTAAACAATCAAAAATCATAGATACGTTGGAGACGTGTCACCGCTTCGCGTCAACGGAGAACTAGAGGAGGAGGAAGAGAACCTCATGGGCTGCTCTATTATGTGGACTAGACAAACTAGGACTAGATCTAATCTAGATCGAGACTAGAACTAGAGAGAGAATTAGAGGGGGGGCGCCTCCAACTTGAGAGAACTTGTGTTCTAGGGGGTGCCCCTCAAGTATTTATAGGTGGAGGAGAGAGCGGGTGCCAACTTGGGGACGGAGCCTCCCTTACGCCGGCCTAGGGAAGGAGTCCTCGAACTCCCATCTGTGTTAGCTTGTCCAACAAACCCTAGCAATGGGCCCAATAAGGCACATTAGCTATTTGTGCGTGCTCCACCGCATGAGCTTCCGTTCGGACCTATGGTGAAGGAGGACGAGGACAAGTCCCTCAAGTAGGCCATCAAAGACTCCCAGCTCGCCCAATGGCCTGACCTACCACTAGCGCTGGCAGCATCGGCCGCATCCGCACTCGTGCTTGAGCCGGAGTAGCAGGAGAAGTGGCCACTGGCACCGCTTATGGGGCACTTGTGGGCGTGCACATCCATGGTGTATTGCATGCCCGAGTGGGTGGGTCCAGAGCAGCAGCAGCCAGCTGCACCACCGCACGCGCTGGTAGCAAGAGTGACAACATGGCCATATCCATGGCCGGCTCTGGTGTACATCGACCTCGTCGACGAGGATGAAGACAAGGGCGACCACCAGTAGTGTAGTCTAGGTTTTTATTTTTATTTACTAGTTATGTTTTTATTTTAATTAATGTAAAAAACAGACTTTTGGCGGCAATATGTATACGTTTATTTCAAAATTTGGCAAAAAAGTTGAAATATTGCCCGCGTGTTGGGTGTAGTTATGGGCTGACGGATATGAGCGAACTTTTGATGTCCGCCTGGCCATGCAAATGGACAAAAATAGACACATTTCGTGTCCGTTTGGGTCCGCCATTCGAGCTGCCTACTAGCGCATGGGTGCAAGCGGGGGAGGGGAGCCCCTATTTGACGCCATTTGCGTGAAATAGGACACGCCACGCACATGATGAAGCCCGACTGGCTTGGCCCATCCAGATGTATCACGGGACGAAAAATAGCAAAAAATCAAGTTGGGCATGATTCGAATAGGCGACCAGCCGCTGTTGATTGTGTGCTCAACCCACTCCAGCTCACTAGCGTTGTTGATCATAGAGCAGCACATAACTTAAAACACTATTCGTAGTCGTAGAACCGAACTGCTCTACTGTAGCGAACCAGAATAGCGAACATCGTTGTTGATTGTAGAGCAGCACATAACTTAAAGAACTAATCGTAGTCGTAGAACCGAACTGCTCTGTTGTAGCGAACCAGAATAGCGAATAGGAATAGTTACTGTAGTGAACATTTCTTAAACAAATTGAGATTTGTTTTAGAAGTGTACATTTTTTTGAATGCGTGTATTTTCAAAAAGGTGTGAACATTTCTTGAATATCCAAACAAAACTTAGAAAAAAGGAACATTTTCTGAATACATGAACAATTTTTTGAAAAAACAATACTTTCCAATATGTGAAACTTTTTTTGAATTTGAGATTATTTTGCTGAAAAAAAGAAACATTTCCTGAAATTCCGAACAAAAATTTGAAGAACATTTTTTGTAATGTGAACATATTTTTAATTTGGGAGCAAATTTTGAGGCAGCAAGCATTTTTTGAAATTCCTGATCGTTTCTTGAAATGCGAACATTTTATGATTTTGTGAACAAAAATTGAAAACAGGAACATGAATTGATATTCCTTAACATTTTTTGAATTCGTGAACAAATTTTGAAAACAGAAGCTTTTTAAAAAAATGCATGTACATATTTTGAAACTTGAACATTTCTGAATTTGTGAACTAATTTAAAACATATGAATATTTTTTCACACTTGAACAATTTTTGAATTTTCGAATAAAATTTTAAAATCTGACAATTTTTTGAAATCACTGTACATTTTGAAACTCATACATTTTTTTGAATTTGTGAGCAAATTTTAGAACTACAATAATTGTTGAAACTCAGATATTTTATGAATTTGTGAATCAAATTTAAAAATACGAACATTTATAAAATTCCTATATTTTTTATGAAAATTAAACGCCTTTTGAATTTGTGAACAAATTTAAAAACATGGTTTTTAAAAATATGAACAAAATTTGAAATTTTCAAAAATTTTAAAAAAAGGAGAAATAAGCTTGAGAAAGAAATAAAGAAGGAAACAAATGAGGAATGAGAAAAGCGAAACAGGAAACCCATAAAAAATGAAAAATAAAAAATAAAACAAAATTAAAAAGCTAGAAGAACAAAAAAAGGTTTACGAAACTTCTAAAGGGTTCTCAAAACCGCCCAAGAACGTTCAAAAGGGCCACGAAACCGGTGTTTTCACACGCCCAAATGGGCTGTCCAATTCTAGCAATTGGTCGACGATCTGACACAAAATGCAGCAGATGGAATTTTTCGCGAAGAAGGGGAAGGGTGTGAGAGGTATATCTCGCTTAGAGCGAGAAGTGGTAGCCACTAAGCCATCGTCGAGTTCGTGCGAGATAAGTATGGTGCGAACTACTTGAAGGATAAAAACCGGGTTTTCGGGTTTCTTTTTTGTTTTAGTTTTCTTGTTTTCCATCGTTTTCTTTGTTTCTTCATCTATTCTACTATTTTTTCCTTTCTTTCTTCTTCATTTTTCTTCGATTCTTTCTCGGTTTTAATGCCTTTTTTCCTTTTCTTTATTTTTCTTCATTTTATTCCTTTTTGTTTCTTTCTTCCTCATTTTCATATGTTTTTCTTTTATTTTCTCTCAGATTTTCACTGTGTTTCAATACACTTTTTTGGTCTATATCTAATAGATTTTTGTAATACATGTTTAACATTTTTAAAATAAAATTTTAACATTTTTTTAACACATGGTCAACATTGTTTTTATACATATATTTTTAATGTTTTCAAATTCTTGATTAATATCTTTTCTATACATGGTCAACATTTTTATATAAATTTTATAAATTTTTCAATGCTTGATGAACATTTTTCAAATAAAAGATTAACATTTTTTATATGTGCTCAACATTTTTTCCTATAAAGTTTTAACATTTTGTTTCAAATGCTTGATTAACATTTTTTAATACATGGTCAACATTGTTTCTATAATTTTTAACATTTTGATTCAAATGCTTGATTAAATTTTTTGAATTCATGGTCAACATTTTTTCTTTAAATTTTTTACATTTTGTTTCAAATGCTCGATTAATAGTTTTTCCAAATAGAATATTAACATTTTTTAATACATGGTCAACATCTTTTCTTTACACATTGTACTTTTTTATACATTTTTTGTATACGTGATAAACATTTTCTCTATCCACACTTAACATCTATAATAACTAAATAGCTCATCCCCACTAACTATTTCTCTAAACATGCAAGCTATACACATCAGCAAACTTCTAACAGGTCCACATCATTCATTCATCGACGTCCACCTGTTCCTCCGAGTGGCACATCAATTAATTTTCAAATAAACAAAGCAACAATAGGAACTTCTATGGTTTTTGCGTGCCATCTACAATGCACCAATGTAGTGTCGTCTCCCTCCCCATTCCACGCATTCATTATTAGCATCCAATTAAGCTCTTGCCGGTGCATCATTTATCCCCCTTGCATGTATCTTCTTCTCTGCCCCGCAAGTGATGCCTTCCCTTTTCGTTTTCCCCATATCTCCTTCCCAACCATCCTCAGCCAGCGAGCAACCTTCACGCCAGCTGCGTTGCCTTCGGCCAATGAAACGATGACAAAATCTCTGCTATCACTGTAGCTAGAATTATTACTTAACCAACTCACCTAAGATGGCAGACTCGCCGTTGTTGTCGATGAGGAAGTTGCCTGAGGAAGACAGGAGATTACGTCGTTGCGTGGTGATGTCGGGATCACCCTCCTGGATCACCAGGACGACGGGCGGCTGACGCAGTGTTGAGACGGTGGTCAATGCCGCGGCAGGCTGCGGAGGTGCTCGTGACATTCCCTATGGAGAGCCACAGCTTCTGCCGCTGTCAAGAAGTTATGAGGCATAATCTGATGTCCTCAGAAGAGTTTCATTTGCCTTGACTTCAATCTACATTCAGAAAACCAAAGTAATCCAATGTCACATGGCTATTTTTTGGTTGTGTCATTTTCCATGACTCGATTTCCTTGAAGTGCCTCGAACCTGGGAGGTTAGTGATCAGTCCTCTCCTAACATTCGTTTGTTGCTAGCAAGGTTTAGTGTCGTTGGCCTTGATTTATTTTTCTTGCATCGGCTTCACTTCTTAGGCATCTACGTGAGAATTCGTATTTTGTTTTGTTGCTACCACTAATTTTCTTGCACAAGATATCAGGTATGGGTTGCAAACAAGAGATAATAATATGTGTGTTCTGATAATAAGTGTACAAAATTAATGAAACTGGTGCTGCTGTAAGGAGTTTCTCTATCTTCAAATCGGATTTCTCTTTCAATATTGATCCGAAATTGTTTTCACCTATAAAAGCTTATGGTATATTGTAAATCAGGTTAGCTCGGGTGATAATTTTGTTTTATCTATGTCTTATGCAGCGTAACCAGCTTATGAGTTGCCTACTTGCTTTCCATCTTTCCTTCTCATGGTGTAACCAATGACAACTTTTTTGATTCTTCGACTGTCGCTCGCAGCCATCCGCCGCATGGAGATACATGCATTCACTTGTATGCAATTGGGGTACCTACTCCTTTACCTTTAGCCTGTTATTATCAAGCCATAGCCACCCATTCTTTTGCATGGCCATGATCCAGCTTGATTTGCATATCAACAAGTTTAGTACAACACACATTGAGTTTTGGAGTTATGAGCATATCCAGATTGATGAACTTCCATTTTGTGATGAGAGGTTGCATATCAGGTTCTTGAGGTATTTTGGAACGAAGGCATCTGCTACCAGAGTTGATCATCAACACATTAGCTCGAGGTTTATTTCGACAACCAGATGTCAGTAGAATCATTTTCTACATACTAAAACAGTCATTTGTACTATATACTACTATGTATAGAGCTTCTATTTCGTTTTGTCTCACTGATGTAATTTTTGTATAATCATATCAAATGTTGCCACTTCATCATGAAACATCACTGAATTTATCCATGGCAAAAGACACTTATAAATTGGTGTACAGTTCCGTTTGAAATAAGTACTTTGTTGTGCACTCAAGTTAAAGTCCAGAAGATAAATTATTTATGTTGTTTTATGAAGTGTGCTTTTCAGAACTGGTATATGACATGTCATGTTCAATTATTTTCTTTCCACCATATCAAATGGGTGCAAGATCATCACCGTGGCACCTGAATTTGTGCAAGCACCAGCAGGAAGATCCAAAAATGACTACATAGGACGCTATAAAAGTTGTATTACCATTTCCCACGGATAGTGACGAAGTGTGAGGGATGCACAAAAATATTTTAATGTGCATACATGAACTTGTATGGTTATTTAAACCACCCATATACTTACATTGTTATCTTGTATGAGTCTTCTTCATACATGGATTCTACAATAATTTCCTACAGCAATGCACGGGGTTCCATCTAGTTTTTCAAATGCTTGGTTAACATTTGAAAGTATAAGCAAAAGTAAAAGAAAAATAAAGCAAACAATAAAATAAAAACATGAAAAAATAGAGAAACGTGGTTGTTGCCTCGCATGCGTCTAGCCCGGCCCATCTGAGGCTCCCCTTTAGGCGAGGGTTTCCTCTTCTCGAGTGCACCATGCCTAGATGCATTTGATCGCTTGTGGATAGTGAGCCAGTGGAACACCTTATCGCTACAACTAAGTCGTCAGCAAAATAATGGTTGTTCACCATCATTGACATGCTATCTCATGAGGCTTTCGTGAAGCTTGTAGTGAAGGTATGGGTTACATGGTCGGCGTGGTGAAAAGTAATACATGATAATATATTTCAGAGCCCTCTCTCAACGTGTCTCTTCATTAATCGCTTCATTTCAGAGTTGGCCATGCTAAAGACGAAACCACTTCATAGGCAGGTTGGGAGAGTCTCCAACCCAGGTGTGATACGTTCAAAAGCCCACCCAGCTAGTTTTGCAAAAATCCAAGTGGACACGGGAACTGCAAGGAATGGGAGAGGAGGCTCGGCTGCATGTGTGCAGGAGATGAAGCCGGTAATTATCTGGTAACTGGAGCACCAGTTCTTATTTGAAGGGCGGGTAGCTAATGCCAATGCCCATAGTCTTGCAAACCATGCTCACTCTTTAGATCAGGGGCGCCTGATACGTCTCCAACGTATCTATAATTTTTTATTGTTCCATGTTGTTATATTATCAATCTTGGATTTTTTTATAACCATTTTATAGTCATTTTATATCATTTTTGGTACTAACCTATTTGTCGGCGTTCTGGGAATGGGGGTCCCCAGACTTGCCTGCCCGCGGCCCGCGGCATGGCTTCACCAGCGGCCCTGTACGGCCCATCTTCACCAGCAAACACTCAGGACCCTCACGAGGGGCCAAGCCTTGCGAGGCGGACGACACAAGACCTCCTCGGGGGCAGCTTTACCAGGAAGGCTCACGAGGGGCGGAGAGATCAAGGCAAGGGACACCTCGCGAGGTTTCTGTGACGCAAGCCATGATGACTGGAGCCAGGCGGGCACCAGCGCGCTCAGTGTCCTTGTTTCCTCTTTGGTGCTAAAGAGGCAAGCGCAGGCGAGGAGTCCCGAGGCATCAGGCAAAGGTTTCCATATCGGTGCAACAAGACCAAGACCGGCAGGACGGAGGTCACCGTGGAGCCCAAGACGGCGTCACCACCAGAGCCATTGGCAGGCAAAGACTAGTTTTGTTAGGATAACTTGTACTAGTTGTCTCCCTTTGGATTTGGCCGTTGTTGGATCCCTTCCCGCTCAATATTTGGGGAGAGGACCAGGGCCTCTATAAATAGGACTAGCCACCACCATAGGGGGGAGAGGATCCAGATCATCCTCAACCACACAAGTTCGCCAAGGACAAGAACACCTCTCCTCACGAGGTTGTTCTTCCCTTGTAACTATTCATCCTCAGCCCAAGAGGCAATCCACCACACCACACTGGAATAGGGTATTACACCGCATTGGTGGCCCGAACCAGTATAAACTCTTGTGTCTCCTGTTCTTTGGGTTCGTCGAGCTAGGCCGTGAGATCATGATGTGTGCGAGCTAGAGGAGGGAGAGATCTTCATGTGCAACGAAACTTTTTGTGGATTGTTTTGGACCAGAAGACAACCAATGGGCCGAAGAAGCACCTGGGGGATACTCCGAGGGGAGCACAAGCCACCAGGGCGCGCCTGGAGGCCTAGGCACGCCCCGGTGGGTTGTGCCCACCTCGGGTGCCCCTGGACCGCCTATTTACTCTATAAGTACCCCAATACTCCAGAAACCCTAGGGGAGTCGACGAAAATCAATTCCAGCTGCCGCAGAGTCCAGAACCACCAGATCCAATCTAGACACCATCATGGAGGGGTTCACCACTTCCATTGGTGCCTCTCAGATGATGCGTCAGTAGTTCTTTGTAGACCTTCGGGTCAGTAGTTAGTAGCTAGATGGCTTCCTCTCTCTCGTTCGATTCTCAATACAATGGTTTTTTGGAGATTCATATGATGTAACTCTTTTGTGGTGTGTTTGTTGGGATCCGATGAACTTTGAGTTTATGATCAGATATATCTCTTTTTATCCATGAAAGTTATTTGAGTTCCTTTGATCTCTTATATGCATGATTGCTTATAGCCACGTATTTATTCTCCGATATTTGGGTTTTGTTTGGCCAACTTGATCTATTTATCTTGCAATGAGAAGTGGTGCTTTGTAGTGGGTTCGATCATACGGTGCTTGATCCCAGTGACAGAAGGGGAACCGACACATATGTATTGTTGCTACTACGGATAAAACAATGTGGGTCTATTTCTACATAAATAGAACTTGTCTACATCATGTCATCATTCTTATTGCATTACTCCGTTTCTCCATGAACATAATACATTAGATGCATACCGGATAGCGGTCGATGTGTGGAGTAGTAGTAGTAGTAGATGCAGGCAGGAGTCAGTCTACTAATCTTGGATGTGATGCCTATATAATGATCATTGCCTGGATATCATCATGATTATTTTAAGTTCTATCAATTGCCCAACAGTAATTTGTTTACCCACTATTTTCTTTTTTTCTCGAGAGAAGCCACTAGTGAAACCTACGGCCCCCGGGTCTCTTTCTCATATTATTTGCCTTTGCGATCTATTTTATTTGCCTTTTATTTTCAGATCTATTAAACCCCAAAATACAAAAATACCTTGCTATAATTTATTCTTATTTATTTTATTTTGCGTTCGATCTATCAATCTACTACAATTTGTTCATGTCCGTTTGCCAATTTCTGGCGCCGTTACCCGAAAGTGATTGACAACCCCTTTAATACGTCGGGTTGCGAGTATTTGTTATTTGTGTGCATGTATCGTTTATGTGTTGTTGCTTGTTCTCCTACTGGTTTGATAAACTTGGTTTCATCACTAAGGGAAATACCTATCGTCGTCGTGCTGCATCATCCCTTCCTCTTTGGGGAAATACTGACGTAGCTTCAAGCCGCATCAGCGACATGTTGGCTTGGCGAACCTCATGATCAAGTTTATATCCCATAAAATGTGGCTTTTGATCAATTAAATTGTGTGTTACCCCTAAAAAAAGTGATCCCTCAACAGAAAAGTTATGGCTATAAGTGAGCCCTATGGCGTCCGGGGAAAGGGGGCGCATCGCATCGCCAACTCTACTCGTCTCCGAACCAAACCCAAACCCAAAGCAAAGCAGGAGAACAAAAGTCACGACGGGCCATGATACGTCCATTTTGCATCATGTTTTCCTACTGTTATTTATGATTTTTTATGCATAGTAATTCTTTATGGAATAATTCTAATGCCTTTTCTCTCATAATATGCAAGGTTTACACAAGGAGGGAGAATACCGGTAGCTGGAATTCTGGACCTGAAAAAGCTACGTCAGGCCACCAATTCTGCACAACTCCATGGAGATTTTTTATGGAATATTTAAGAATTATTGGAGCAAATAACTACTAGAGGGGGCCCACCAGGTGGGCGCAACCAACCTGGGCGTGCTAGGGCCCCCATGCATGCCCTGGTGGGTTGTACCCTCGTCGGCCCACCTCGGGTGCCCCTCTTCTGGTATATAAGTCATTTTGACCTAGAAAAAACAAAGGGATGACTTTTGGGATGAAGCACCGCCGTCTCGAGGCGGAACTTGGGCAGGAGCACTTTTTCCCTCCGGCGGAGCGATTCCACCGGGGGAACTTCCCTCCCGAAGGGGGAAATCATCGTCATCATCATCACCAACAACTCTCCCATCTTGGGGAGGGCAATCTCCATCAACATCTGAAGGAAATATGCCCTAGAGGCAATAATAAAGTTGTTATTTTATATTATATTTCCTTATTCATGATAAAGGTTTATTATTCATGTTATAATTGTATTGATCAGAAACTTAAATACATGTGTGAATACATAAACAAATATAGTGTCCCTAGTAAGCCTCTACTAGACTAGCTCGTTGATCAAAGATAGTTAAGGTTTCCTAACCATAGACATGTGTTGTCATTTGATAACGAGATCACATCATTAGGAGAATGATGTGATGGACAAGACCCATCCGTTAGCTTAGCATAATGATCGTTTAGTTTATTGCTATTGCTTTCTTCATGTCAAATACTTATTCCTTCGACTAAGAGATTATGCAACTCCCGGATAGCGGAGGAATACCTTGTGTGCTATCAAACATCACAACATAACTGGGTGATCATAAAGATGCTCTACATGTATCTCCAAAGGTTTTTGTTGAGTTGGCATAGATCGAGATTAGGATTTGTCACTCCGAATATCAGAGAGGTATCTTTGGGCCTCTCAGTAATACACATCATAAGCTTGCAAGAAAATGACTAAGGAGTTAGTCACAAGGTGATGTATTACAGAACGAGTAAAGGGACTTGCCGGTAGCGAGATTGAACTAGGTATGAAGATACCGACGATCGAATCTCGGGCAAGTAACATACCGATGGACAAAGGGAATTACGTATGTTGTCATAACGGTTCAACCGATAAAGATCTTCGTAGAATATGTAGAAGCCAATATGGGCATCCAGGTTCTGCTATTGGTTTTTGACCGGAGAGGTGTCTCGGTCATGTCTACATAGTTCTTGAACCCGTAGGGTCCGTGATGAAGCTATGTACCTAGGGTAGGGTCATGGATCTATCCAAGATACCCTCCCCAAGGACATCTCTAAAAGGAACCAGAAGCAGTCGAAGAAAAATCATCATCCACTCGACCATGAAGCAATGTTCCACTCGACAGTCTTGAAGGCACTCGACCGTACGGCGAACCACTAGACTACCAGAAGATCTAGAGCCACTCCACTCTGCAACGGTCGAGATTTAAGTCATAGCCTTAATGGTCATTATGTACTCTTATTACGGGCGTTACCAGTAACGTCTCCATCTTTATGTACCTTAAACCCTTTGTAACTGAGGGCGGGAGGGGTCTGGCGAACTCTATACAAGCCACCCCCCTCCTCAAGGACAAGGGTTCACACTTTCTATAACACACACACGCATATAATCCAGTCGACCGCCTCCGGGCTCCGAGACGTAGGGCTGTTACTTCCTTCGAGAAGGGCCTAAACTCGTAAAACTCCCGAGTACAACTCCTCCATAGCTAAGATCTTGCCTCTACATTCCTACCCCCCATTCTACTGTCAGACTTAGAACCACGACAGTTGGCGCCCACCTCGTGGCAGGTGTCTTAGCGACTTTTTGGAGAAGTTGCAATTTTTCCGATCGCCCTTCATCATGGTTTCAGGCGGAGGTTTGGCTGAGGGCCGCGAGATCCGTCTCGGCGCGCTCGTGTTTGTCGCCAACGACTCCACTTGGCTTCAGGAGGCTCCACTCGACGTCGACACACTCCCCGTCCGCGGGGCAACGCACTTTCGCGCGTGCGTCCGCGGTGTCCTCCTGCGGCAGCCGTCGACCCTATATCGGTCGGCTCCTGTAGCCTCCCCTCCCTGCAGCCCGCCGGAGCAAACGTTCCGGTCGATCGAGGCTCCAATGGTGGGTGAGGCATGCGGTGGCTCGCCAGTCGGCCACCCCCTAGGTCACGGCAATCGAGCCCGCCGAAACTCTCTATGGTCTGTTCGATCTGTCGACTGGCTCCGTAGAGACTGCATTCGAGTGCGACAGCAGCGACCCAGCGGCAGAAGTTCTGATGGTCAATGGACCACGCAGTCCTCCTGGCTTCACCCGTGAAGACGGAGGCGATGGGGGCGGCGATCCATCGCGTGTTCATGAAGAGTACCGCCCCGAACCCCTCTCTTCGCAGCGGAGTGAAGAACTTCGCCACCGGAACATGGATGCACTTCACACTCCTATCATTGGAGAAACCCCTGAGGCCCAGGCCTTGGAGGAGGCGCGCCTGGCCAACTTGGCTGATCGCACTCGACTGGAGAACCTCCAGCGCGCACTCGACGAGCGTGCTCGGCAGCGGGCTCCCGAATCCAGTCAACTTTTTCAACCTCCGACTCAGGTATACCGAACTCCAATCCAGAATCTCGCAGCTGCGGCCCGAATAGCAGAGTCAATTCAACCTTCCCAGTCAGAAGCTGGTCGAGGTATGGTGCAGATCCGGGCCTTGCTCTGAGCCGCGGGTGAGCAGAACACAATAATATCTCAGTCGCGGAATAGGATTCACAGCAGATCCGTGGTTGCAGACACGGTCCAGTCGGCTCACAGCCCAAGATTGGCCCCGAGGTGTGAGGGATGTGGAGATCGACGAGATCAGTACAGAAGCCGCGAGCAGTATGATCACCGACTTGATCACGACGATCGTCGTCTAGTGCCCACGCCACCCCCAAGGAGTGGATCGTACGTGCCCCGGCAACAGGATGACAGACGCCCTCACAGTGCTGGGCAAAGGATTCCAGTGGACCCCAGGGAACCGGGCTTTGACGCGAGATCTATTCTCGTTCAGGGTCTGGTCGACAAAAACAGAGCCCATAGAGAAGGTCCCGACAGAGATTTTCCAACCAGCAGCAGAGTGCATGTCTCAGGTCCAGGGTGCTTCAGCAGAGCCATTAGGGCTGCGGTGGTTCCTCCCAACTTCAGGTTGGCGACTGGAGTCAGTAAGTTCACTGGAGAGTCCAAGCCTGATACTTGGCTTGAAGATTATCGAGTGGCTGTTCAGATCGGTGGTGGCAATGATGAGGTGGCCATGAAACACCTTCCTTTGATGTTGGAGGGCTCAGTCAGAGCATGGCTGAATCAGTTAGCACCTGGTAGCATTTACACTTGGGAAGATCTTGCCCGAGTATTTGTCAGAACATTTGAAGGTACTTGCAAACGGCCGGCAGGGCTGACAGAATTACAATGTTGCGTTCATAAACCGAATGAAACTTTGAGAGATTATATCCAGAGATGGATCACATTCCACCACACGGTGGAGAATGTGTCTGATCATCAGGCAATTTGTGCCTTTAAAGAAGGTGTCAAATATCGGGAGTTGAATCTGAAATTCGGTCGGACAAGAGATATGACTCTGACTCGGATGATGGAAATTGCCACCAAGTACGCCAACGGTGAAGAAGAAGACCGACTCCGGAGTGGCAAGCACAAAACAGTCGCCCACGAAACCAGAGGAGGAAACTCCAGTCGGAAGCAGAAGCGCAAAGCTGAGCCAGCCGCTCCTGGTGAAGCCTTAGCCGTGACTCAAGGAAAGTTCAAGGGGAAGCCCAAAGGGTCGTGGAACCCCAAGAAAGTAAAAGATCAAGATGGAAATGATGTGCTGGATTTACCATGCCACATTCACACCAAAAAAGATGAAGAGGGTAATTTCATTTACCCGAAGCATACCACTCGACAGTGTCGACTCCTAATCCAGCAATTCCGAGAGAAACAACCCAAGGAAAAGGAGAAAGAAGCAGACAAGGTTGAGGACGAGGAAGAGGATGATGATGGTTATCCCCACGTGAATTCCACTCTGATGATTTTCGCTGACGTTGAGAGTAAAAGTCGGTTGAAAGTCATCAACAGAGAAGTGAATATGGTTGCTCCGGTGACACCCAGTTATTTGAAGTGGTCCCAGACTACCATTACATTCGACCAGTCCGATCACCCAGCGCACATAGCCACCCCTGGGAGGCAAGCGTTGGTGGTCCACCCAGTAGTCGAAGGCACCCGGCTGACTAAGGTTCTGATGGATGGTGGCAGTGGCCTGAATATACTGTATGCAGAGACATTGAAAGGAATGGGCATTCCGATGTCCAGACTTAGTGAAAGCAATATGAGTTTCCATGGAGTCATTCCCGGCAAGAAGGCTGCATCATTCAGTCAGATCGCTCTCGACGTGGTGTTCGGTGACTCCAAGAATTACCACAAAGAAAAGTTGACATTTGAAGTTGTGGATTTCCAGAGTGCCTATCATGCTATTTTGGGTAGGCCAGCTTATGCATGTTTTATGGCTCAACCATGTTATGTGTACCTCAAATTGAAGATGCCTGGTCCCAAAGGGGTGATCACTATCACTGGTAGTCGGAAGAAGGCGGAAGAGTGCTTCCAGAAGGGCTCAAAAATCGCTGATGCACAGATGGCCGTAGTGGAATTGCAAGAATATCAAAAAAATGCAGATCCGAGTGATTTGTTGCGAGCCAAGAAGCCCACCATGGATTCAGCATTCCAGTCGTCTGGCGAAACAAAGTCGGTTCACATTCACCCGGCGGATCCCAATGCTACTCCGACTCACATTTCAACAACACTCGACTCCAAATAGGAAGAAGCGCTCATCCAGTTCCTCCGTGAGAACTGGGACATCTTTGCATGGAAACCTTCAGACATGCCAGGTGTCCCCAGGGGACTGGCTGAGCATCGTTTGCGAGTCAACCCAAAAGTGAAACCAGTCAAAGAACATCTTCGACGGTCCGCCGTACAGAAGAGGAAGGCAATCGGTGAAGAGGTGGCTCGGCTTCTGGCAGCTGAGTTTATCCGTGAGATTTACCACTCCGAGTGGTTAGCTAATGCTGTCATGGTCCCAAAGAAGGATGATTCACTTCGCATGTGCATCGACTTCAAACATATCAATCGGGCCTGCCCGAAAGATCACTTTCCTCTCCCTCGCATCGACCAAATAGTTGACTTGACTGCGGGGTGCGAGCGTTTGTCCTTTTTGGATTCTTATTCCGGGTACCACCAGATCCGTCTGTACGGACCCGACAAGATAAAAACAGCTTTCATCACCCCATTTGGGTGCTTCTGTTATGTCACTATGCCATTCGGTTTGAAGAACGCCGGAGCCACATTCATGCGGATGATTCAGAAGTGCTTGCTCACTCAGATCAGTCGGAATGTGGAAGCATACATGGATGACATTGTGGTTAAGTCACGTAAAGGTTCCGACCTACTGGCTGACCTTGCTGAAACCTTTGCCAACCTCAGAAGGTATGATATCAAGCTTAATCCATCAAAGTGCACGTTTGGAGTTCCAGGCGGAAAATTACTCAGTTTTCTCGTTTCTGAACGAGGGATCGATGCCAACCCAGAGAAAGTGGGTGCCATACTCCGGATGAAACGCCCTGTGCGTTTGCATGATGTCCAGAAGCTTACTGGTTGCTTGGCCGCCCTAAGTCGATTCATTTCTCGCCTCGGTGAAAAGGCATTGCCCCTTTACCGACTGATGAAGAAGTCAGATAAGTTTGAGTGGACTCCTGAAGCTGATGCAACATTCGCAGAGCTTAAAGCCCTGCTTTCCACCCAGCCGGTGCTTGCTGCTCCAATCAGCAAAGAGCCTTTACTGCTTTACATTGCAGCCACTGGATAAGTCGTCAGTTCAGTACTTACGGTCGAGTGGGAAGAAGAAGGAAAATCTTACAAAGTTCAGCGCCTAGTATACTATGTCTCTGAAGTTTTGACTCCATCAAAGGAAAGATATCCACATTATCAGAAGCTTGTTTATGGGATTTATATGACCACGAAGAAGGTTGCACATTACTTCTCTGATCACTCCATTACAGTTGTCAGCGATGCCCCATTATCAGAGATTCTAAACAATAGAGATGCAACTGGTCGAGTGGAAAAATTGGCGATTGAACTTCTTCCCTTAGATATCAAGTTTGAGGCGAAGAAAGCTATTAAGTCCCAGGAAATAGCAGATTTCCTTGCCGAGTGGATTGAACAGCAACTGCCGACTCAAGTTCACTCGGAGCACTGGACCATGTTCTTTGATGGTTCCAAGATGCTGAATGGTTCCGGTGCTGGGGTGGTACTGGTATCCCCCCGAGGAGACAAGCTCAGATACGTCCACCAGATTCACTTTGATTCCTCCAATAACGAAGCAGAATATGAAGCACTCCTGTATGGATTACGTATGGCCATTTCACTCGGCGTCCGTCGCCTCATGGTTTACGGCGACTCAGATTTGGTGGTCAATCAAGTGATGAAAGAATGGGACGTTAGAAGCCCAGCTATGACTGGTTACTGCAATGCGGTGAGGAAGTTGGAAAACAAGTTTGAGGGGTTAGAGCTCCATCATATACCCCATCTGAAAAATCAAGCAGCCGATGATTTGGCAAAGATAGGTTCCAAGAGAGAAGCCATTCCCAACAATGTGTTTTTGGAACATATTTACACACCGACAGTTTAGGAAGATCCTTTCACAGAAGAGCCCCCGCAGCCTAAGAGCGACATAGATCTGACTGAAGTCGAGGTCCCAGCCGTGGTCGATCTAATCATGGAGGTCCTGGTCATTACTCCCGACTGGACAATGCCATACATTGCGTACATCCTTAGGAAGGAACTCCCAGAGGACGAAGAAGAGGCTCAACAGATTGTCTGTCGATCCAAGGCCTTTACTGTGATAAGAGGACAACTATTCAGGGAAAGCGTGACTGGAGCCAGTCAGAAATGCATAACGCCAGAAGAAGGTCGAATGATCCTCCACGACATCCACTCGGGGACCTGTGGTCACCATGCGTCCTCTCGGGCCATCATGGCTAAAGCATACCCAGCCGGATTTTATTGGCGACGAGCAAATGAAATGGCGAAAGATATAGTCGACAGATGTGAAGGCTGCCAGTTTTACTCTGACATGTCTCACAAGCCAGCGTCAGCCCTGAAGACCATTCCCCTCGTCTGGCCCTTTGCTGTTTGGGGATTAGATATGGTCGAACCACTGAGAACTGGTAGGAGCGGCTTCACTCATGTGCTCGTAGCAGTCGACAAGTTTACCAAATGGATTGAAGCAAAACCTATCAAGAATCTTGAAGCCAGCACCGCTGTCAGTTTTATCAGGGAATTGACATTCAGATATGGAGTTCCACACAGCATCATCACTGACAATGGGTCGAACTTCGATTCTGATGAGTTTAGACCTTTCTGCGCTTCTCAAGGCACACGAGTCGACTATGCTTCGGTCGCTCACCCGCAGTCGAATGGACAAGCAGAAAGAGCAAATGGCCTAATTCTCAAAGGACTAAAACCCCGACTGATGCGTGATCTCAAACACGCAGCAAGCGCTTGGGTTGATGAACATCCATCAGTCCTTTGGGGTTTGAGGACAACTCCTAATAGGTCGATTGGACGAACTCCTTTCTTTTTGGTCTATGGAGCCGAAGCTGTTCTACCAAGTGACTTGCTCCACAACGCACCTCGAGTCGAGCTCTTCTCCAAAGAGGAAGCAGAATAGGTCTGGCAAGATTCAGTCGATCTCTTAGAGGAGGAAAGAGATATGGCCTTGATCCGGTCGACCATTTATCACCAAGACTTGCGTTGATTCCATGCCAGAAACGTGAGGGGTCGAACCTTTCAATAGGGAGACTTGGTTCTTCGAGTGGATCAACAGAAACCACACAAGCTCGCCCCTGCTTGGGAAGGCCCCTTCATCATCACCAGAGTTCTCCACAATGGAGCATACCATCTTTACAGCGTCGAGTATTAGAAGGACGAGCCACGGGCTTGGAACACGGAGTTGCTCCGCCCCTTTTATACTTAAGCACTCGTTTGAATAAAATGTAATAAGAAATACCTTTGTAATTTGCTCATCAAAGACAAGAGCTTTACAGTCTTCTCACACGATTGTTGTTGTTTTTAGTTACCTCTGAAATCCCCCAGTGGGTGGGCTTAGCCGCGAATCCGTTTCGCCTAAGTTTGAAAGAAAATCCTACCGAGTGATGAGCAAGCCTCTCACTTGGGGGGCTTAGCCGCGAATCCGTTTCGCCTAAGTTCGAAAGAAAATCCTACCGAGTGGTGAGCAAGCCTCCCACTCGAGGGCTTAGCTGCAGTCCAGTACTCGCCTAAGTTTGTAAAATCCTACCGAGTGGTGAGCAATCCTCCCACTCGGGGGCTTAGCTATAGTCCAGTACTCGCCTAAGTTTAAAAAATCCTACCGAGTGGTAAGCAATCCTCCCACTCGGGGGCTTAGCTGCAGTCCAGAACTCGCCTAAGGTTATAAAATCCTACCGAGTGGTGAACAAGCCTCCCACTCGGGGGCTTAGCTGCAGTCAAGTACTCGCCTAAGTTTGTAAAATCCTATCGAGTGGTCAGCAAGCCTCCCACTCGGGGGCTTAGCTGCAGTCCAGTACTCACCTAAGTTTGTAAAATCCTACCGAGTGGTGAGTAAGCCTCCCACTCGGGGGCTTAGCTGCAGTCCAGTACTCGCCTAAGTTTGTAAAATCCTACCGAGTGGTGAGCAATCCTCCCACTCGGGGGCTTAGCTGCAGTCCAGTACTCACCTAAGTTTAAAAAATCCTACCGAGTGGTGAGTAATCCTCCCACTCGGGGGCTTAGCTGCAGTCCAGAACTCGCCTAAGGTTATAAAATCCTGCCGAGTGGTGAGCAAGCCTCCCACTTGGGGGCTTAGCTGCAGTCCAGTACTCGCCTAAGTTTGTAAAATCCTACCGAGTGGTGAGCAAGCCTCCCACTCGGGGGCTTAGCTGCAGTCCAGTACTCGCCTAAGTTTGTAAAATCCTACCGAGTGGTGAGCAAGCCTCCCACTCGGGGGCTTAGCTGCAGTCCAGTACTCGCCTAAGTTTGTAAAATCCTACCGAGTGGTGAGCAAGCCTCCCACTCGGGGGCTTAGCTGCAGTCCAGTACTCGCCTAAGTTTGTAAAATCCTACCGACTGGCGAGCAATCCTCCCACTCGGGGGCTTAGCTGCAGTCCAGTACTCGCCTAAGTTTGTAAAATCCTACCGAGTGGCGAGCAATCCTCCCACTCGGGGGCTTAGCTGCAGTCCAGTACTCGCCTAAGTTTGTAAAATCCTACCGAGTGGTGAGCAATCCTCCCACTCGGGGGCTTAGCTGCAGTCCAGTACTCACCTAAGTTTTAAAAATCCTACCGAGTGGTGAGAAATCCTCCCACTCGGGGGCTTAGCTGCAGTCCAGTACTCGCCTAAGTTTGTAAAATCCTTTCCCTAAGAGCTGCACCACCAGTACAACATACGCTCCATCCCTACCCGCAAGGACGACGAGGTGCAGGTCGACCACGGCCCTCTTCTCCGAGCTACGCCACAAATACAACGTACGCTCCACCCTTGTCCGCAAGGACGGCGAGGCGCAGGTTGACTACAACCCTCTTCTCCGAGCTTCGCCACAAATACAACGTACGCTCCACCCTTGTCCGCAAGGACGACGAGGCGCAGGTCGACCGCAACCCTCTTCTCCGAGCTTCGCCACAAGTACAACGTACGCTCTACCCTTGTCCGCAAGGACGACGAGGCGCAGGTCGACTGCAACCCTCTTCTCCGAGCTTCGCCACAAGTACAACGTGCACTCCATCCTTGTCTGCAAGGACGGCAAGGCGCAGGTCGA
Source organism: Triticum urartu (assembly GCF_003073215.2). Taxonomy (NCBI): domain Eukaryota; kingdom Viridiplantae; phylum Streptophyta; class Magnoliopsida; order Poales; family Poaceae; genus Triticum; species Triticum urartu. The sequence goes on along the minus strand of NC_053025.1, from coordinate 235,506,694 downwards.
CTGCAACCTTCTCCTCCGAGCTACGCCACAAATACAACGGAGCAGATCCCAAAAGCAATCGCAAGTATACTCAAAAGCAGTTCGGATAAATCCTAAAGTTTCAAGCAACAAATCAAAAGTATTCGAGCATCAAGCCCAAAAGAGTTTAATGGTTACAGCAACCACTCGGCATTCCGAGGCAAATTTAAGACAGGTTTAAATCTCATAGTTTGTTCACTCGGCAGAAGGAGGGTGGAGGGTTCGACGAATTCGTCCAAGTCGATTCCGTCTGCGATCCAAGTGGCAGCAGCGATGAAATTCTCCATAAAGGACTGGAAGTCGTGCCTTTTGGTGTTGGCGACCTTGATCGCCGCCAGCTTGTCTGCACGAGCTTCCTTGCAATGGACTCTGACCAAGGACAACGCCACGTCAGCACCACACCGGGCAGAGGACTTCTTCCATTCTTGCACTCGACCAGGAACCTCATTGAGCCGGGCCATCAGAAATTCCAGGTCATTTTGAAGCGTCGCCCCTGGCCAGAGTGATGATTCGATCCGTCAAACGGCCACCTTCAGGCGTGCGAGATAACTTGTGACGCCGGCGACACGGGATTCCAGTCGGAGCACGTTCATGCCAGTCTCGTCGCAAACCGGAGAAACGATAGGGTCTAGACTAGTCTCGATCCTTCCGGTTTCCTCGTCAAAGTCTTGGCAGAATTCTGCAGTCAAAGAGTTAGTAAGTCGACTGGACGGGATTAACTTGCAAGCAGCAAAGCAGTCGGATTAAAAGGAGTACCTTCCAGCATAAGATAGAGCTTCTTGGCAAGAGTTCTCAGATAGGCTTCCGTGTCATTTCTCTTGCGGACCGCAGACTCCAGCTTCTCATTCAGGGCAATCTTATCCTTCTTCAGACGACTTACTTCTCGGTTAGACTCATTGAGACAGGACTTCAGCTTGTTCACCTCCCCTTCCAACGCTCCGACCGAAGCCAGCTTCCAGTCTGCAAGGGCAGTCTTGTCTTGAGCCTCCTTCTGTGCAGCTGCAAGGTCCAAGTCCTTCTTCTCCAGAGCCAACCTCATTTTCTCTGCAAAAGAAGCAATCGGATCAAACAAGAGATCAAAGAAATATCTTAAAAGATGATCAACATGAACAGTCGACAGGCAGCTACCTTCCATACCAGCAGCTTCATCTTCGGCTTTCTTCAACTTTTGTCGGGCCAACTCCAAGTCGAGGTTGAGTTGCCTCTACTTCTCCTCAAACTCGGCAAACTTAGAAATGAGAGAACAAGATTTCTGCAGGAGGCAAAAGACGTGTCAATCGACAAGATCAAAGGTTATTTACTTCCGAGTGAATAAAACTTAAAAGTTCACTTAGACCCCAGCCGACTGCCCGCAGTCGACTGCGGCCTCGGGGACTACACCCAGCGGGTGCACTTGGCGTGCCCCCACTGATTCAGACCCAACTCGACCGGTCCACCTGGGTCAAGTAAAAAAAGAAGAGAAAAGAACTATTCAGACCCCGGCCAACTGCCAGCAGTTGACCGCGATCTCGGGGACTACACCCAGTGGGTGCACTTGACGTGCCCCCACTGGTTCAGATCTCATTCGACCGGTCCGCCCGGGTCGAGTGGAAGAAAAGAAAGAAAAAAGAACTCAGACCCATGTCGACTGCCCGCAGTCGACTGCGGTCTCGGGGACTACGCCCAATGGGTGCACTTAGAGTGCCCCCACCGGTTCAGGCTACTCGCCCAGACCGAGTGGAAGAGCACAAATACCAAAGACAACAAAACACCCAGTGGGTGTACAGATTCGACGCAAACAATAAGAGATTGTATGGAAGAAAATATTTCGGGTAGCATATCCTAATAGAACAAGGTCAGTCGGAAGTTTACTTACCTGGACATTGGCCCGGAGAGCAGCGCTTGCGTCGTAAGCAGCCTGGCTATGCTCGTGCACCGTCTTCATCCGCTCCATCATCACGTCAGCCTGACGGATGGCTTCCGCAGCCGCGTCCGACTGGTTTTCCGGAACATGGTAGTTGGTGAAGAAGGGGGCAGACGACCTAGGTGCGGCAGCTTGGAGCTCCGAAGCATGAGGCTGGACGACTGAAGGGAACACCGGTTCAATCGACGATGCAGGGCGCTCACTCAACAATGGTACAGCGAAAGTTACAGAGGCCCCGCCTGCGTCTTCAGATTGCCGCGCGGTTGGTGTGGTCGTCGGTCCCTGCTAAGACATCTTGCCAGCTGCTACTTTTTTTTCTTTCTGGGCCTAGGGGCCACGTCTTCATCATCATCTGGAAGATCGAAGACGTTGGGTGGAGCTGCAGAGAAATCAGTCGGCCCCAAGTGAATCGCTAGAATTTAATCGACCAAGTAATCAAGAACAAGATCATAAGAGTTTTTACCTGGGTTGGAGGTAACCGTGTCTTCCATCTCCTCATCTCGATATTGGTAGGAAGAAGTTCCAGATGTAGCAGCACTGCAAATGTCAACATTCAGTCGGTTACGTTCTGTTGCTCGAGTCGGCCAAAAGAACATATCAGATGATTACCCAGAGATGGTGGGGACGGTCACTTTGATTCGGGGCAAAGCCTTCGGTGGTTTAGAGGAGATGGCTTTCAATGCTTTTGGAGCAGGAGGCGGCACAATCTTGGGCTATTTCGATATCTTCTCAGTCGGCGCTGGCGAAGACGTCCGAGGGCGCTTCGTAGATGGCCCAGTCGGTGCAGCCGCCAGGACCGGGGTGCTTGCCGGGTGTTGAGCGTGCTTGGGTCTTCTCTCTCTGCGAGGAGGCGAGTCGACCTCCTCGTCATCACTCGAGTCGTCGCTCTCCTCATCCTCCTCCATATCCGAGTGCCACTCGCCACTCTCGCCCCCGCTCGCCCCTTCCTTGACGTCTTGCTCCTGCACTCCATTGGGCATCGAGTACATATCAATAAGAGCCTGAAAAGACAATGAACAAAAGAAATACAGTCGATCATCAACAAGGTGTTACACGATGAATCGAGAAGATACTTGGCAAAGCAGAATCATACCTGTTCCGGCTGGCACGAGTGGTCGAATGGAATCACCCTCCTAGACCCCCGGGGATTGTCTTTGTTGTCGGTGATTCCTCTTAGCCACTTCTCCACCGTGTCTTCACTAACATCCTCCGGGTGGATCCGAGTGGAGTCCTCGAGTCCCGAGTACATCCACATCGGATGGTCACGAGCTTGAAGTGGTTGGATGCGTCGACTCAGAAAGACCTCCGGCAGGTCCATTCCGGTCACCCCGTCACGGACAAGTTGGACGACCCGCTCGACCAACGCCTTCACCTGCGCCTTCTCTTCTGGGATCACCCTCAGGGAGGAGGGCTTCTCCACTCGAGCCAAGGAAAAGGGGGGAAGTCCAGTCAACTGACCCGGGGTCGGCTGGTCCTTATAGTAAAACCAGGTCAACTGTCAGCCCTGGACCAAGTCAGGAAGGATCATAGCTGGGAAGGTGCTCTTATTCCTCATTTGGATTCCAAGGCCCCCGCACATCTGAATCACGTGCGTCCTCTCATCACTCGGGTTGGCCTTCTTGACTGACTGGGAGCGGCAGGTGAATATGTGCTTGAATAGACCCCAGTGCGGTCGACAACACAAGAAATTTTCGCACATTGACACAAAGGCAGCAAGATACACTATGGTGTTTGGAGTGAAGTGGTGGAATTGAGCCTCGAAGAAGTTCAAAAAGCCATGAAAGAAAGGATGGGGAGGCAAAGAGAACCTGCGGTCGACATGAGTGGCGAGGAGAACGCACTCACCCTCCAGCGGCCGCGGCTCGGTCTCGTTCCCCGGGAGCCGCACCGATTCGTGGGGGATCAATCCCCCCTCAACCAGGTCGTTGAGGTCGTCTTGGCTGATCGTCGAGCGGATCCAATCGCCCTGGATCCAGCACGGCGGCAGGCCGGACCTTGACGAGGATCCACCCCGGCTGGTCCTCTTTCCTTTTGCGGTCACCTTCTTCGCACACTCCAACACCACCGTCTTCTCCTTTCCCATGGCGGCGGATCAAGTCTGAGCGAGGCTACGACACCCAGAGCGGAAGCGGGTGCAGCGGAGAAATCTGAGGAAGAAGAAAGAGAATGAGGGCGCACTGTTCAAAAGCCCGGTCCGGTGCCTTATATAACGTCACTTCCGAGTGACTGACTTGTAGGCCCAGACGATCTTAACAAATCCTGCAACAGTCGCGCCCGCGATATGTGGCGAAAAAGGTGGCACGAGAATCGAGGAAACCTGCCTAATCCATCCCGATTACCACGGCCTCGCCTGTCCGGCGCGCTTCCCAAAATTCGAATCCCGCGAAATCCGCGGATAGCAGAATAACTTGTCAGACGGAAGACATCCTCCGCATCATCATTCGGAACTCTGCAGTAAAAGTTCACTCGACAAACACTAAGAATGGACCAAGGCAACTGAAAAAGAAGTTGGTGTCATCCCCTCAGTTCATTGATCCAGAGCAAGATATACTCATAACACGAAAAAGGAGTCAGAAGCGTTCTCAACTCCTTCCTCACTCAAACCCTGATCCATTTGGGGGCTAATGATGAAGCTATGTACCTAGGGTAGGGTCATGGATCTGTCCAAGATACCCTCCCCAAGGACATCTCTAAAAGGAACCAGAAGCAGTCGAAGAAACATGATCATCCACTCGACCATGAAGCCATGTTCCACTCGACAGTCTTGAAGGCACTTGACCGTATGGACAACCACTCGACTACCAGAAGATCTAGAGCCACTCCACTCTGCAACGGTCGAGATTTAAGTCATAGCCTTAATGGTCATTATGTACTTTTATTACGGGCGTTACCAGTAATGTCTCGATCTTTATGTACCTTAAACCCTTTGTAACTGAGGGCGGAAGGGGTCTAGCGAACTCTATATAAGCCACCCCCTCCTCAGGGACAAGGGTTCGCACTTTCTGTAACACACACACACGCATATAATCCAGTCGACCGCCTCTGGGCTCCGAGACGTAGGGCTATTACTTCCTCCGAGAAGGGCCTGAACTCGTAAAACTCCCGAGTACAACTCCTCCATAGCTAAGATATTGCCTCTACATTCCTACCCCCCATTCTACTGTCAGACTTAGAACCACGACAGTCCGCACGCTTAACGTTCATTGACGATATAGTGTTATATGAGTTATATGTTTTGGTGACCGAATGTTATTTGGAGACTCGGATGAGATCATGGACATGATGAGGAGTACCAAAATGGCCGAGAGGTAAAGATTGATATGTAGGATGATGGTATTTGGACACCAGAAGTGTTTCGGGACGTACCGGAAAGGAATCGGGTCACTAGAAGGGGTTCCGGGAACCCCCGGCAAGTTATGGGCCTTATGGGCCAAAGGAGGGGACAGACCAGCCCAGAAGGGGGCTGGTGCACCTCCTCCCTTGTTTGATCAGCCCTGGGGAAGGAAAAGAGGGAGGGCTAGCCCCTCCCGCCTTTCCCTCTCATGGGAGAAAGGAAAGGAGGAAGGGCGCCACCCTCTCCTACCTTCCTCCCACACTACAAATAAGGAAGGGGCACAGGGCAAGGCAGCAGCCCTAGGGCTGCCGCCAGGTCTCTTGGGGTGCCCTAGGGGCTGCCTCCTCCCCTCCCACCTATATATACATGGGAGGGCTGATACGTCTCCAACGTATCTATAATTTTTTATTGTTCCATGCTGTTATAGTATCAATCTTAGATGTTTTATAATCATTTTATAGTCATTTTATATAATTTTTTGGTACTAACCTATTGACATAGTGCCAAGTGCCATTTGTTGTTTTTTGCATGTTTTTACATCGCATGAAATCAATAACAAACGGAGTCCAAATGCAACGAAACTTTACGGAGATTTTTTATGGACCAGAAGACACATAATGGGCCAAGGCAGCGCCTAGGGGGTGCTCTGAGGGGAGCATAACCCACCAGGGCGCGCCAGGAGGCCCAGGCGCGCCCTGGTGGGTTGTGCCTACCTCGGGTGCCCCCCGGACCGCTTCTTTGCTCTATAAATACCCCAATATTCCAGAAACCCTACGGGAGTCGACGAAAATCAATTTTAGCCATCGTAGAGTCCAGAACCACCAGATCCAATCTAGACACCATCACGGAGGGGTTCACCACTTCCATTGGTGCCTCTCCGATGATGCGTGAGTAGTTCTTTGTAGGACTTCGGGGCCGTAGTTAGTAGCTAGATGGCTTCCTCTCTCTCATTTGATTCTCAATACAATGGTCTCTTGGAGATCCATATGATGTAACTCCTTTTGATGTGTGTTTTTTGGGATCCGATGAACTTTGAGTTTATGATCATATCTATCTTTTTATATCCATGAAAGTTATTTGAGTTTCTTTGATCTCTTATATGCATGATTGCTTATAGCCTCATATTTCTTCTCCGATATTTGGGTTTGTTTGGCCAACTTGATCTATTTATCTTGCAATGGGAAGAGGTGCTTTGTAGTGGGTTCAATCTTACGGTGCTTGATCCCAGTGACAGAAGGGGAACCGACACGTATGTATCGTTGCTACTAAGGATAAAACGATGGGGTCTATCACTACATAGATAGATCTTGTCTGCATGATGTCATCGTTCTTATTGCATTACTCCATTTCTCCATGAACTTAATACACTAGATGCATGCTGGATAGCGGTCGATGTGTGGAGTAATAGTAGTAGATGCAGGAAGGAGTCGGTCTACTAATCTTGGACGTGATGCCTATGTAATGATCATTGCCTGGATATCGTCATGATTATTTGAAGTTCTATCAATTGCCCAACATTAATTTGTTTACCCACCGTTTTCTATTTTTCTCAAGAGAAGCCACTAGTGAAACCTACGGGCCCCAGGTCTCTTTCTCATATTATTTGCCTTTGCGATCTACTTTTTATTTGCCTTTTATTTTCAGATCTGTTAAACCAAAAATACAAAAATACTTTCCTGCACTTTATTTTATTTGGTGTTCGATCTATCAATATTTGCAACTTTCTCCCGTCCACGTGCCAATTTCTGGTGCCACTACCCGAAAGGGATTGCCAACCCCTTTTACACGTCGGGTTGCGAGTATTTGTTTTTTGTGTGCAGGTGATGTTTACGTTGTGTTGCTTGGTTCTCCTACTGGTTCGATAACCTTGGTTTCATATCTGAGGAAAATACCTACCGCCATTGTGCTGCATCATGCCTTCCTCTTTGGGGAAATACCGACGTAGCTTCAAGCGACATCAAGGGGGCACCAAACAAGGACACAACATTGTGTTAGCTGTGTGCGGCGCCCCCGTCCACCGTTTACTCCCTTGGTCATATTTTCGTAGTGCTTAGGCGAAGCCCTGCGGAGATCACTTCACCATCAACGTCACCACGCTGTTGTGCTATCAAAACTCATCCACCACCTCGCCATCTTTCTAGATTAAGAAGGCGAAGGACGTCACCGAGATGAACGTGTGCAGAACACGGAGGTGCCGTGCATTCGATACTTGATCTGTTGGAGCGCGAAGAAGTTCGACTACATCAACTGCGTTGTTAAATGCTCCCGCTTACGTCTATGAGGGTACGTAGACACACTCTCCCCCTCATTGCTATGCATCTCCATGGATAGATTATTGCTTGTGCGTAGAATTTTTTTTTGTTTACCATGCAATGTTTCCCAACAGTGGTATCATGAGCCAGGTCTATGCGTAGATGATATGCTAGAGTAGAACACAAAGAGTTGTGGGCCGTGATAGTCATATTGCTTACCACCAACGTCTTATTTTGATTCGGCGGTATTATGGATGAAGCGGCCCAAACCAACCTTACATGTCCACGCACATGAGACTGGTTCCACCGACTGACATGCAACTAGTTTTGCATAAAGGTGGCTGGCGGGTGTCTGTTTCTCCTACTTTAGTTGAATTGAATTTGACTGCGGCTGGTCCTTGAAGAAGGTTAAAACAGCAAACTTGATGAATCAACGTTGTGGTTTTATGCGTAGGTAAGAACAGTTCTTGCTAGAAGCATGTAGCAGCCACGTAAAACTTGCAACAACAAAGTAGAGGACGTCTAACTTGTTTTTTCAGGGCATGTTGTGATGTGATATGGTCAAGATATGATGTGATATATGTTGATGTATGAGATGATCATGTTTTGTAATATCGGCAACCAGTAGGAGCCTTAGGGTTGTCTCTTTTTTGTATGATGTGCAAGCGCCATGTAATTGCTTTACTTTATCACTATGCGTTAGCGATAGTTGTAGAAGCAATAGTTGGCATGATGATCTCGACACAATGATGCTATGATGGAGATCAAGGTGTCAAGATGGTGACGATGGAGATCATGACAATGCTTTGGAGATGGAGATCAAAAGCACAAGATGATGACCATATCATGTCACATATTTTGATTGCATGTGATGTTTATCTTTTATGCATCTTATTTTGCTTAGAACGGTGGTAGCATTATAAGATGATCCCTTCACTTAGTTTCAAGATAGAAGTGTTCTCCCTGAGTATGCACCATTGCTACAGTTCATCGTTTCGAGACACCACGTGACGATCAGGTGTGATAGACTCTATGTTCACATACAACGGGTGTAAGACAGTTTTGCACATGCAGAATACTTGGGTTAAACTTGACGAGACTAGCATGTACAAACATGGTCTTGGAACACTGGAGACCGAAAGGTCGAACATAAGTCATATAGTAGATATGATCAACATAGAGATGTTCACCATTGATGACTTACCCCCTCTCGCGTGATGATCAGACATGGGCTAGTTGATTTGGATCACGTATCACTTAGATGACTTGAGGGATGTCTATTTAAGTGGGAGTTCTTTAGTAATTTGATTAATTGAACTTAAATTTATCATGAACTTAGTCTTAATAGTTTTTGCATATCTATGTGGTAGATCAATGGCTATCAATATAGCTCCCTTATTTTTGATATGTTACTAGAGAAAAATAAGTTGAAATATGATAGTAGCAATGATGCGGACTGGGTCCGTGATATGAGGATTATCCTCATTGCTGCACAGAAAATTTATGTCCTTGATGCACCTCTAGGTGACTGACCTATTACAGGAGCAGATGCAGACGTTATGAACATTTGGCACGCTCGATATGATGACTACTTAATAGTTTAGTGCACCATGCTTTACGGCTTAGAACTGGGACTTCAAAAACATTTTGAATGCCACGGAGCATATGAGATGTTCCAAGAGCTGAAATTGGTATGTCAGACTCATGCCCGTGTTGAGAGGTATCAGACCTCTGACAAGTACTTTTCCTACAAGATGGAGGAGAATAGCTCAACCAGTGAGCATGTGCTCAGAATGTCTGGGTACTACAATCGCTTGAATGAAGTGGCAATTAATCTTCCAGATAAGATAGTGATTGACAAAGTTCTCTAGTCACTATCACCAAGCTACTAGAACTCTGTGATGAACTATAATATGCAAGGGATGATGAAAATGATTCTCGAGCTCTTCGCGATGCTGAAGTCGGCGATGGTAGAAATCAAGAAAGAGCATCAAGTGTTGATGGTTAACAAGACCACTAGTTTCAAGAAAAGGGGCTAGGGAAAGAGAGGGAATTTCAAGAAGAATGGCAAGAAATTGCCACTCCCATGAAGAAGACCAAAGCTGGACCCAGGCCTAAAACTGAGTGCCTCTACTGCAAAGCAAATGGTCACTGGAAATGGAACTGCCCCAAATACTTGGCGGATAAGAAGGATGACAAAGTGAACAAAGGTATATTTGATATACATGTTATTGATGTGTACCTTACTAGTATTAATAGTAGCCCTGGGTATTTGATACCGGTTTAGTTGCTAAGATTAATAACTCGAAGCAGGAGTTGCCGAATAAACAGAGACTAGTTAAGGGCGAGGTGAAGATGTGTGTTGGAAGTGATTCCAAGGTTGATATGATCATCATCGCACACTCCCTCTACCTTCGGGATTAGTGTTGAACCTAAATAAATGTTATTTTGTGTTTGAGTTGAGCATGAATGTGATTTGATCATGTTTATTGCAATACGGTTATTCATTTAAGTCAAAGAATAATTGTTGTTCTATTTACATGAATAAAACCTTCTATGGTCATACACCCAATGTGAATGGTTTAATGAATCTCAATCATAGTGATACACATATTCATAATATTGATGCCAAAAGATGTAAAGTTAATAATGATAGTGCAACATACTTGTGGCACTACCGTTTAGGTCATATTGGTGTAAAGATCATGAACAAACTCCATGCAGATGAGATTTTGGAATCACTTGATTGTGAATCATTTGATACTTGCGAACCGTGCCTCTCCAATACTCAAAGTGATAAATCCTAATCTCGATCTATGCCAACTCAACAAACACCTTCGGAGATACCTGTAGAGCATATTTATGATCACCCAGTTACATTGTGACGTTTGATAGCACACAAGGCATTCCTCCGATATCCGGGAGTTGGATAATCTCATAGTCGAAGGAATATGTATTTGACATGAATAAAGCAATAGCAATAAAACTGGACGATCATTATGCTAAGCTAATAGATGGGTCTTGTCCATCACATCATTCTCCTAATGATGTGATCCCGTTATCAAATGACAACTCATGTCCATGGTAAGGAAACCTTAACCATCTTTGATCAACAAGCTAGTCTAGTAGAGGCTCACTAGGGACACGGTGTTTGTTTATGTATTCACACATGTTTTAAGATTTCCGATCAATATAATTCTAGAATGAATAATAAATATTTATCATGAATAAGGAAATATAAAATAACAACTTTATTATTGCCTCTAGGGCATATTTCCTTCAGTTCCCTACTTGCCTTCCATCTTTCCTTCTCATGGTATAACCGATGACAACTTTTTTGATTCTTTGACTATCGCTCGCCGCCATATGCCGCATGGAGAGACATGCATTCACTTGTATGCAACTGGGATACCTACTCCTTTACCTTTAGCCTGTTATTATCAAGCCATATCCACCCACTCTTTTGCATGGGCATGACACAGCTTGATTTGCATATAGTCTACCGCAACCCCTCAACAAGTTTAGTACAACAGGCATTGAGTTCCTGAGTTATGAGCATATGCAGGTTGATGTACTTCCATTTTGTGATGAGAGGTTGGATATCAGGTTCTTGAGGTATTTTGGAACGAGGCATCTGCTGCCAGAGTTGGTCATCAACACATTAGCTCAAGGTTTATTTCCACAACCAAACGTCAGTAGAATCATTTCTGCATACTGAAACAGTCCTTTGTACTATATACTACTATGTATAAAGCTTTTGTTTCGTTTTGTCTCACTGATGCATTTTTCTTTGTATGATTATATCAAATGTTGCCACTTCAGCATGAAACATCACTGAATTTATCCATGGCAAAATAAGCACTTATAGATTGGTGTACAGTTCAGTTTGAAATGAGTACTTTGTTGTGCACTCAAATTAAAGTCCAGAAGATAAATTACTTATGTTGTTTTATGAAGTGTGTGCTTTTTAGAACTGGTATATGACATGTCATGTTCAAATATTTTCTTTCTACCACATCAAATGGGTGCAAGATCATCACTGTGGCACGTGAATTTGTGCAAGCACCAGCAGGAAGATCCGAAGATGACTACATAGGACGTTATAAAATTGTATTACCATTTCCCGCGGACAGTGATGAAGTGTGAGGGATCCACATAAATATCTTAATGTGCATACATGAACTTAAATGGTTACTTAAACCACCCATATACTTACATTGTTATCTTCTATGAGTCTTCTTCATACATGGATTCTACAATAATTTCCCGCAGCAACGCATAGGGTTTCATCTAGTTTTTCAAATGCTAGGTTAACATCTGAAAGTATAAGCAATAGTAAAAGAAAAATAAAGCCAACGGTAAAATAAAAACATGAAAAAATAGAAAAAAAACGAGGTTGTTGCCTCGCATGCGTCTGGCCCGACCCATCTGAGGCTCCCCTTTAGGCGAGGGTTTCCTCTTCTCGAGTGCATCATGTCTAGATGCATTTGATCACTTGTGGATAGTGAGCTAGAGTAACACCTTGTGGCTACAACTAAGTCGTCAACAAAACAATGGTTGTTCACCACAAAAAGTAATACATGACTAGCAAGATGCCCGTGCATTGCACGGAACATCAAGATGCATTTTTTTACAAAACACATGTTGTGATTGACCCATGCGGGAGTATACCCATGTGTCAAAACTAATGATATCTCAAGAAAGAGGAGAGATAAGGTGAGGATGAGTGGGAAGTGGTGGTGATTGGTTATCAGACTGAACGGAGGCATGGGGATGGACGACGTCGGCAGCGGCCACCATGCCGGCTTGTTCCAGGGGTTTCCTTTTTTAATTTCTCAACAATGAGGTTGTGGGAGAGAAGGATGAACGAGAGAAGACCTTATCTTCAAATGTGGAGAGAGGTGTGGGTATCTTTTTACAAAATTATTGTAGTTTTCTTTCTATCCCTCAGATATAGATCGGGCGGACTATATTGCAAAATGGCAGACACACCATCATCACCAACTCGTTTTTTATAATAAGTAGAGATAATATATTTCAGAGCCCTCTCTCAACGTGTCTCTTCATTAATCGCTTCATTTCAGAGTTGGCCGTGCCAGAGACGAAACCACTTCACATGCAGGTTGGGAGCATCTCCAACCCAGGTGTGATATGTCCAAAAGCCCACCCAGCTAGTTTTGCAAAAAAAATCCAAGTGGACGCGGGAACTGCAAGGAACGAGAGAGGAGGCTCGGCTGCATGTGTGGCATGATTATCTGGTAAATGGAGCACTAGCTCTTATTCGAAGGGCGGGTAGCTAATGCCAATGCCCGTAGTCTTGTAAAGCTTGCTCACTCTTTAGATCAGGGCTGCCATGTTGGTTTGGCTAACCTCATGATCAGGTTTGTATTCCACAAATAAATTTTACGTTACCCCTAAACAAAGGCGACCCCTCAATACTTTCGCCAAAAAAGAGTTAATTGCACCTACGGTACATAAACTTGTATGGTGCGAACATATTCATACAAAAACTTGAGAAATGACACAAATTGGTCACCTAACTTCATTTGCGGGTCCAAATTGATACAAAATCGTTCACGAGCTGACACGTGGCACTGTTCCTTTTACAAAAAAATCTCTCACACTTCTTCTGTTGCAAATATGAATTCTACTCTTTTTTGAAATGCACGTGACGTGTTCGATGGAACCTGCATGGAGCAAGTCGTGCAGGGCAGCGAGCAACTTGGCGGGAGTTGCGGCGCAACACTGTGGGAGTGTGAGGGTGGGCGGGCGGCGGTAGCAAGCAACACCGAGGTCGCTTGCTCCAACATTGGGGTTGAGCTAGTAGTCGTTGACGCTGCCATGGACCATGGTTCCTCCTCCACACGCTATCATGTCTCGGCCCAGGGCTGGTGACCTATTACACAGTCGGTGGGCACTGCCTCGCTGCCATTGTCACGCGTCTGACCCGTTTTTCAATCAAGCGGTGTCGCGGAGGTATAGGTCTGCCTTGTCGGCATCAAGTGATGGCATGTGCCATGGTGACGACCACACACTGGAACCACGTCGAGCAGCACTACTCCCCTCGTCTTTGTCCACATAATCGAGCATGTTCACAAGCACACAGTAACACAAGGCGCCTTGAAACGGAGCAAACTGCGGAGGTGTGCCGCGCGCATGGGCCATGAGTGGCTTGTGAAACCATGGACGATGCGCTCGATGACATTGAATGCGAGTGGTTGCGCGTGAAGGAAATATGCCCTAGAGGCAATAATAAAGTTGTTATTTATATTTCCTTATCTCATGATAAATGTTTATTATTCATGCTAGAATTGTATTAACCGGAAACTTAGTGCATGTGTGAATACATAGACAAACAGAGTGTCACTAGTATGCCTCTACTTGACTAGCTCGTTGATCAAAGATGGTTAAGTTTCCTAGCCATAGACAATGAGTTGTCATTTGATAAATGGGATCACATCATTAGAGAATGATGTGATTGACTTGACCCATCCGTTAGCTTAGCATGATGATCGTTTAGTTTACTGATATTGCTTTCTCCATAACTTATACATGTTCCTATGACTATGAGATCATGCAACTCCCGAATACTGGAGGAACACTTAGTGTGCTATCAAACGTCACAACGTAACTGGGTGACTATAAAGATGCTCTACAGGTGTCTCTGATGGTGTTTGTTGAGTTGGCATAGATCAAGATTAGGATTTGTCACTCCGAGTATCGGAGAGGTGTCTCTGGGCCCTCTCGGTAATGTACATCACTATAAGCCTTGCAAGCAATGTAACTAATGAGTTAGTTACGGGATGTAGCATTATAGAATGAGTAAAGAGACTTTTCGGTAACGAGATTGAACTAGGTATGATGATACCGATGATCGAATCTCGGACAAGTAACATACCGATGACAAAGGGAACAACGTATGTTGTTGTGTGGTTTGACCGATGAAGATCTTCGTAGAATATGTAGGAACCAATATGAGCATCCAGGTTCCGCTATTGGTTATTGACCAGAGATGAGTCTCGGTCATGTCTACATAGTTCTCGAACCCATAGGGTCCGCACGCATAGCGTTTGGTGACGAGCGGTATTATGAGTTTATGTATTTTGATGTACCGAAGGTAGTTCGGAGTCCCGGATATGATCACGGACATGACGAGGAGTCTCGAAATGGTCGAGACGTAAAGATCGATATATTGTAAGCCTATGTTGGACATCAGAATGGTTCCGGATGAGTTCGGGCATTTTCCGTAGTACCGGGAGGTTACCGGAACCCCCCGGGGACTCAATGGGCCTTAATGGGCCACAGTGGAAAGGAGGAGGAGGCAGCCAAGGTGCCCCCCCAAGCCCAATCCGAATTGGGAGGGGGGGCAGCCCCCCTTTCCTTCTCTCCTTCTCCCCCTCCTTCCCTCTCCTACTCCAACTAGGGAAAGGGAATCCTACTCCCACCGAGAGTAGGACTCCCCCCTTGGGTGCGCCTATGAGGCTGGCCCTCTCCCCCTCCTCTACTCCTTTATATACGAGGGGAGGGGGCACCCCATAAACACACAAGTTGATCATTGATCCCTTAGCCGTGTGCGGTGCCCCCCCACCATAATCCACCTCGGTCATATCGTAGCGGTGCTCAGGCGAAGCCCTGTTCCGGTAGCATCATCATCACCGTCATCACGCTGTCATGCTGACGAAGCTCTCCCTTGACACTCAGCTGGATCTAGAGTTCGTGGGACGTCACCGAGCTAAACGTGTGGAGATCACGGAGGTGCCATACCTTCGGTGCTAGGATCGGTCGGATCGTGAAGACATTCGACTACATCAACCGCGTTGTCATAACGCTTCCGCTTACGGTCTACGAGGGGATTTTTTGAAATTACTGTGTTTCCCAACAGTGGCATCTGAGCCAGGTCTATGCGTAGATGTTATATGTGAAGGAAATATGCCCTAGAGGCAATAATAAAGTTGTTATTTATATTTCCTTATATCATGATAAATGTTTATTATTCATGCTAGAATTGTATTAACTGGAAACTTAGTACATGTGTGAATACATAGACAAACTAAGTGTCACTAGTTTGCCTCTACTTGACTAGCTCATTGAATCAATGATGGTTATCTTTCCTAACCATAGACATGAGTTGTCATTTGATTAATGGTATAACATCATTAGAGAATGATGTGATTGACTTGACCCATCCGTTAGCGTAGCACGATGATCGTTTAGTTTGTTGCTATTGCTTTCTCCATAACTATACATGTTCCTATGACTATGAGATCATGCAACTCCCGAATACTGGAGGAACACTTTGTGTGCTACCAAATGTCACAACATAACAGGGTGATTATAAAGGTGCTCTACAGGTTTCTCCGATGGTTTTTGTTGAGTTGGCATGGATCAAGATTAGGATTTGTCACTTCGATTGTCGGAGAGGTATCTCTAGGCCCTCTCGGTAATGTATTGTTGGGGAACATAGTAATTTCAAAAAAAAATCCTACGCACATGCAAGATCATGGTGATGCATAGCAACGAGAGGGGAGAGTGTTGTCTACGTACCCTCGTAGACCGGAAGCGGAAGCGTTAGCACAACGCGGTTGATGTAGTCGTACGTCTTCACGGCCCAACCGATCAAGCACCAAACTACGGCACCTCCGAGTTCTAGCACACGTTCAGCTCGCTGACGATCCCCGGACTCCGATCCAGCAAAGTGTCGGTGACGATCTTGATGTTCTACCATCGCAGGGCTTCGCCTAAGCACCGCTACAATATTATCGAGGAGTATGGTGGAGGGGGGGCACCGCACATGGCTAAGAGAACGATCACAAAGATCAACTTGTGTGTCTACAGGTGCCCCCTGCCTCCGTATATAAAGGAGCAAAGGGGGGGTGCGGCCGGCCCTAGGAGGAGGCGCGCCGGAGGAGTCCTACTCCTACCGGGAGTAGGACTCCCCACCTTTCCCTAGTTGGATTAGGACTTGGGGGGGAAGGAGGAGAGGGAAGAAAGGAAAGGGGGGGTGCCGCTCCCCCTCCTTGTCCAATTCGGACTTGGGGAGAGGGGCGTGCGGCAGCCCCTAGGCCTCCTCTCCTCTTCCTCCACTAGGCCCATTAAGGCCCATTAGGTGACCGGGGGATTCCGGTAACCTCCCGGTACTTCGGTAAAATGTCGATTTCACCCGGAACACTTCCGATGTCCAAACATAGGCTTCCAATATATCAATCTTTATGTCTCGACCATTTCGAGACTCCTCGTCATGTCCGTGATCACATCCGGGACTCCGAACAAACTTCGGTTCATCAAAATATATAAACTCATAAATAAACTGACATCGTAACGTTAAGCGTGCGGACCCTACGGGTTCGAGAACAATGTAGACATGACCGAGACATGTCTCTGGTCAATAACCAATAGCAGAACCTGGATGCTCATATTGGCTCCCACATATTCTACGAAGATCTTTATCGGTCAGACCGCATAACAACATACTTTGTTCCTTTTGTCATCGGTATGTTACTTGCCCGAGATTCGATCGTCGGTATCTCAATACCTAGTTCAATCTCGTTACCGGCAAGTCTCTTTACTCGTTTCGTAATACATCATCTCGCAACTAACTCATTAGTTGTAATGCTTGCAAGGCTTATGTGATGTGTATTACCGAGAGGGCCCATAGATACCTCTCCGACAATCGGAGTGACAAATCCTAATCTCGAAATACGCCAACCCAACATGTACCTTTGGAGACACCTGTAGAGCTCCTTTATAATCACCTAGTTACGTTGTCAAATTTGGTAGCACACAAAGTGTTTCTCCGGTAAACGGGAGTTGCATAATCTCATAGTCATAGGGACATGTATAAGTCATGAAGAAAGCAATAGCAACATACTAAACGATCAGTTGCTAAGCTAACGAAATGGGTCATGTCAATCACATCATTCTCCTAATGATGTGATCCCGTTAATCGAATGACAACTCATGTCTATGGCTAGGAAACATAACCATCTTTGATCAATGAGCTAGTCAAGTAGAGGCATACTAGTGACACTCTATTTGTCTATGTATTCACACATGTATCATGTTTCCGGTTAATACAATTCTAGCATGAATAATAAACATTTATCATGAAATAAGGAAATAAATAATAACTTTATTATTGCCTCTAGGGCGTATTTCCTTCAGTCTCCCACTTGCACTAGAGTCAATAATCTAGTTCACATTGCCATGTGATTTAACAGCAATAGTTCACATCACCATGTGATTAACACCCATAGTTCACATCGATATGTGATCAACACCCAAAGGGTTTACTAGAGTCAGTAATCTAGTTCACATCGCTATGTGATTAACACCCAAAGAGTACTAAGGTGTGATCATGTTTTGCTCGTGAGATAATTTTAGTCAACGGGTCTGTCACATTCAGATCCGTAAGTATTTTGCGAATTTCTATGTCAACAATGCTCTGCACGGAGCTACTCTAGCTATTTGCTCCCACTTTCAATATGTATCCAGATTGAGACTTAGAGCCATCTGGATCGGTGTCAAAACTTGTATCGACATAACCCTTTACGACAAACCTTTTGTCACCTCCATAATCGAGAAACATATCCTTATTCCACTAAGGATAATTTTGACCGATGTCCAGTGATCTACTCCTAGATCACTATTGTACTCCCTTGCCAACATCAGTGTAGGGTATACAATAGATCTGGTACACAGCATGGCATACTTTATAGAACCTATGGCTGAGGCATAGGAAATGACTTTCATTCTCTTTCTATCTTCTACCGTGGTCGGGTTTTGAGTCTTACTCAATTTCACACCTTGTAACACAGGCAAGAACTCTTTCTTTGACTGTTCCATTTTGAACTACTTCAAAATCTTGTCAAGGTATGTACTCATTGAAAAAAAACTTATCAAGCGTCTTGATCTATCTCTATAGATCTTGATGCTCAATATGTAAGCAGCTTCACCGAGGTTTTCTTTGAAAAAATCCTTTCAAACACTCCTTTATGCTTTGCAGAATAATTCTACATTATTTCCGATCAACAATATGTCATTCACATATACTTATCAGGAATGCTGTAGTGCTCCCACTCACTTTCTTGTAAATACAGGCTTCACCGCAAGTCTGTATAAAACTATATGCTTTGATCAACTTATCAAAGCATATATTCCAACTCCGAGATGCTAGCACCACTCCATAGATGGATCGCTGGAGCTTGCATATTTAGTTAACACCTTTAGGATCGACAAAACCTTCTAGTTGCATCGTATACAACTCTTCTTTAATAAATCAATTAAGGAATGCAGTTTTGTTTATCCATTTGCCAGATTTCATAAAATGCGGCAATTGCTAACATGATTCGGACAGACTTAAGCATAGATACGAGTGATAAACTCTCATCGTAGTCAACACCTTGAACTTGTCGAAAACCTTTTGCGACAATTCTAGCTTTGTAGATAGTAACACTACTATCAGCGTCCGTCTTCCTCTTGAAGATCCATTTATTTTCTATGGCTTGCCGATCATAGGGCAAATCCATCAAAGTCCATACTTTGTTCTCATACATGGATCATATCTCAGATTTCATGGCCTCAAACCATTTCACGGAATCTAGGCTCATCATCGCTTCCTCATAGTTTGTAAGTTCGTCATGGTCTAGTAACATGACTTCCAGAATAGGATTACCGTACCACTCTGGTGCGGATCTCACTCTGGTTTACCTACGAGATTCGGTAGTAACTTGATCTGAAGTTACATGATCATCATCATTAGCTTCCTCACTAATTGGTGTAGTAGTCACAAGAACAGATTTCTGTGATTAACTACTTTCCAATAAGGGAGAAGGTACAATTACCTTATCAAGTTTTCTACTTTCCTCCCACTCACTTCTTTCGAGAGAAACTCCTTCTCTGGAAAGGATCCATTCTCAGCAATGAATATCTTGCCTTTGGATCTGTGATAGAAGGTGTACCCAACATTTTCTTTTGGGTATCCTATGAAGACGGACTTCTCCAATTTGGGTTTGAGCTTATCAGGATGAAACTTTTTCATATAAGCATCGCAACCCCAAACTTTAAGAAACGACAACTTTGGTTTCTTGCCAAACCACAGTTCATACGGTGCCGTCTCAATGGATTTAGATGGTGCCCTTTTTAATGTGAATGCAGCTGTCTCTAATGCATAACCCCAAAACTATTGTGGTAAATCGGTAAGAAACATCATAGATTGCACTATATCCAATAAAGTACGGTTATGACGTTCAGACACACCATTATGCTGTGGTGTTCCAGGTGGCATGAATTTGTGAAACTATTCCACATTGTTTTAATTGAAGACCAAACTCGTAACTCAAATATTCGTCTCCGCGATCAGATCGTGGAAACCTTATCTTCTTGTCATCATGATTTTCCACTTCACTCTGAAATTCTTTGAACTGTTCAAATGTTTCAGACTTATGTTTCATCAAGTAGATATACCCATATCTACTTAAATCATCTATGAAGGTTAGAAAATAACGATACCCGCCGCGAGCCTCAACACTCATCGGATTGCATACATCAGTATGTTTTATTTCCAATAAGTCAGTTGCTCGCTCCATTGTTCCGGAGAACGGCGTTTTAGTCATCTTGCCCATGAGGCATGGTTCGCAAGCATCAAGTGATTCATAATCAAGTGATTCCAAAAACCCATCAGCATGGAGTTTCTTCATGCGCTTTACACCAATATGACCTAAACGGCAGTGCCACAAATAAGTTGCACTATCATTATTAACTTTGCTTCTTTTGGCTTCAATATTATGAATATGTGTAACACTACGATCGAGATCCAATGAACTATTTTCATTGGGTGTATGACCATCAAAGGTTTTATTCATGTAAATAGAACAACAATTATTCTCTGACTTTAATGAATAACCGTATTGCAATAAACATGATCAAATCATATTCATGCTCAATGCAAACACCAAATAACACTTATTTAGTTTCAACACTAATCCCGAAAGTATAGGGAGTGTGCGATGATGATCATATCAATCTTGGAACTACTTCCAACACACATCGTCACCTCACCCTTTACTAGTTTCTGTTTATTCTGCAACTCCCGTTTTGAGTTACTACTCTTAGCAACTGAACCAGTATCAAATGCCGCGGGGTTGCTATAAACACTAGTAAAGTACACATCAATAACACGTATATCCAATATACCTTTGTTTACTTTGCCATCCTTCTTATCCGCCAAATACTTGGGGCAGTTCCACTTCCAGTGACCAGTCCCTTTGCAGTAGAAGCACTTAGTATCAGGCTTAGGATCAGACTTGGGCTTCTTCACTTGAGCAGAAACTTGCTTGCCGTTCTTCTTGAAGTTCCCCTTCTTCCCTTTGCCCTTTTCTTGAAACTAGTGGTCTTGTCAACCATCAACACTTGATGTTTTTCTTGATTTCTACCTTCGTTGATTTCAGCATCACGAAGAGTTTGGAGTTGTTTCCGTTATCCCTTGCATATTATAGTTCATCACGAAGTTGTACTAACTTGGTGATGGTGACTAGAGAATTCTGTCAATCACTATCTTATCTGGAATATTAACTCCCACTTGATTCAAGCGATTGTAGTACCCAGACAATCTGAGCACATGCTCCCTAGTTGAGCGATTCTCCTCCATCTTTTAGCTATAGAACTTATTGGAGACTTCATATCTCTCAACTCGGGTATTTGCTTGAAATATTAACTTCAACTCCTGGAACATCTCATATGGTCCATGACGTTCAAAACGTCTTTGAAGTCCCGATTCTAAGTTGTTAAGCATGGTGCACTAAACTATCAAGTAGTCATCATATTGAGCTAGCCAAACGTTCATAACGTCTGCATCTGCTCCTGCAATAGGTCTGTCACCTAGCGGTGCATCAAGGGCATAATTCTTCTGTGCAGCAATGAGGATAAACCTCAGATCATGGATCCAATCCGCATCATTGCTACTAACATCTTTCAACACAATTTTCTCTAGGAACATATCAAAATAAACATATGAAAGCAACAACGCGAGCTATTGATCTACAACATAGATATGCTAATACTACCAGGACTAAGTTCATGATAAATTAAAGTTCAATTAATCATATTACTTAAGTAACTCCCACTTAGATAGACATCCCTCTAATCCTCTAAGTGATCACGTGATCCAAATCAACTAAACCATGTCCGATCATCACGTGAGATGGAGTAGTTTCATTGGTGAACATCACTATGTTGATCATATCTACTATATGATTCACGCTCGACCTTTCGGTCTCCGTGTTCTGAGGCCATATCTGTATATGCTTGGCTCGTCAAGTATAACCTGAGTATTCCGCGTGTGCAACTGTTTTGCACCCGTTGTATTTGAACGTAGAGCCTATCACACCCGATCATCACGTGGTGTCTCAGCACGAAGAACTTTCACAACGGTGTATACTCAGGGAGAACACTTCTTGATAATTAGTGAGAGATCATCTTAAAATGCTACCGTCAATCAAAGCAAGATAAGATGCATAAAAGATAAACATCACATGCAATCAATATAAGTGATATGATATGGCCATCATCATCTTGTGCTTGCGATCTCCATCTTTGAAGCACCGTCATGATCACCATCGTCACTGGCGCGACACTTTGATCACCATCGTAGCATCGTTGTCGTCTCGCCAATCTTATGCTTCCACGACTATCGCTACAGTTTAGTGATAAAGTAAAGCATTACAGCGCAATTGCATTGCATACAATAAAGCGACAACCATATGGCTCCTGCCAGTTGCCGATAACTCGGTTACAAAACATGATCATCTCATACAATAAAATTTAGTATCATGTCTTGACCATATCACATCACAACATGCCCTGCAAAAACAAGTTAGACGTCCTCTACTTTGTTTGTTGCAAGTTTTACGTGGCTGCTACGGGCTTAAGCAAGAACCAATCTTACCTACGCATCAAAACCACAACGATAGTTTGTCAAGTTGGTGCTGTTTTAACCTTCGCAAGGACCGGGCGTAGCCACACTCGGTTCAACTAAAGTTGAAGAAACTGACACCCGCCAGACACATGTGTGCAAAGCACGTCGGTAGAACCAGTCTCGCGTAAGCGTACACGTAATGTCGGTCCGGGCCGCTTCATCCAACAATACCACCGAACCAAAGTATGACATGCTGGTAAGCAGAATGACTTATACCGCACACAACTCACTTGTGTTCTACTCGTGCATATAACATCAACACATAAAACCTAGGCTCTGATACCACTGTTGGGGAACATAGTAATTTCAAAAAAAAATCCTACGCACACACAAGATCATGGTGATGCATAGCAACGAGAGGGGAGAGTGTTGTCTACGTACCCTCGTAGACCGGAAGCGGAAGCGTTAGCACAACGCGGTTGATGTAGTCGTACGTCTTCACGGCCCAACCGATCAAGCACCGAAACTACGGCACCTCCGAGTTCTAGCACACGTTCAGCTCGATGACGATCCCCGGACTCCGATCTAGAAAAGTGTCGGGGAAGAGTTCCATCAGCACGATGGTGTGGTGACGATCTTGATGTTCTACCGTCGCAGGGCTTCGCCTAAGCACCGCTATAATATTATCGAGGAGTATGGTGGAGGGGGGCACCGCACATGGCTAAGAGAACGATCACGAAGATCAACTTGTGTGTCTAGAGGTGCCCCCTACCTCCGTATATAAAGGAGCAAAGGGGGGGTGCGGCCGGCCCTAGGAGGAGGCACGCCGGAGGAGTCCTACTCCTACCGGGAATAGGACTCCCCACCTTTCCCTGGTTGGATTAGGAATTGGGGGGGAAGGAGGAGAGGGAAGAAAGGAAAGGGGGGCGCCGCCCCCTCCTTGTCCAATTCGGACTTGGGGGGAGGGGCACGCAGCAGCCCCTAGGCCTCCTCTCCTCTTCCTCCACTAGGCCCATTAAGGCCCATTAGGTTACCGGGGGGTTCCGGTAACCTCCTGGTACTCCGGTAAAATGCCGATTTCACCCGGAACACTTCCGATGTCCAAACATAGGCTTCCAATATATCAATATTTATGTCTCGACCATTTCGAGACTCCTCGTCATGTCCGTGATCACATCCGGGACTCCGAACAAACTTCGGTTCATCAAAATATATAAACTCATAAATAAACTGTGATCGTAACGTTAAGCGTGCGGACCCTACAGGTTCGAGAACAATGTAGAAATGACCGAGACATGTCTCCGGTCAATAACCAATAGCGGAACCTGGATGCTCATATTGGCTCCCACATATTCTACCAAGATCTTTATCGGTCAGACCGCATAACAACATACTTTGTTCCCTTTGTCATCGGTATGTTACTTGCCCGAGATTCGATCGTCGGTATCTCAATACCTAGTTCAATCTCGTTACCAGCAAGTCTCTTTACTCGTTTCGTAATACATCATCTCGCAACTAACTCATTAGTTGCAATGCTTGCAAGGCTTATGTGATGTGTATTACCGAGAGGGCCCATAGATACCTCTCCGACAATCGGAGTGAAAAATCCTAATCTCGAAATACGCCAACCCAACATGTACCTTTGGAGACACTGTAGAGCTCCTTTATAATCAGTAATCACCCAGTTACGTTGTGATGTTTGGTAGCACACAAAGTGTTCCTCCGGTAAACGGGAGTTGCATAATCTCATAGTCATAGGAACATGTATAAGTCATGAAGAAAGCAATAGCAACATACTAAATGATCAGTTGCTAAGCTAACGGAATGGGTCATGTCAATCACATCATTCTCCTAATGATGTGATACCGTTAATCAAATGACAACTCATGTCTATGGCTAGGAAACATAACCATCTTTGATCAACGAGCTAGTCAAGTAGAGGCATACTAGTGACACTCTGTTTGTCTATGTATTCACACATGTATCATGTTTCCGGTTAATACAATTCTAGCATGAATAATAAACATTTATCATGAAATAAGGAAATAAATAATAACTTTATTATTGCCTCTAGGGCATATTTCCTTCATGTACATCGCTATAAGCCTTGCAAGCAATGTAGCTAATGAGTTAGTTACAAGATGTAGCATTACGGAACGAATAAAGAGACTTGCCGGTAACGAGATTGAACTAGGTATTGAGATACCGACGATCGAATCTCGGGCAAGTAACATACCAATGACAAAGGGAACAACGTATATCCTTATGCGGTTTGACCGATAAAGATCTTAGTAGAATATGTAGGAACCAATATGAGCATCCAGGTTCCGCTATTGGTTATTGATCGGAGACATGCCTCGGTCATGTCTACATAGCTCTCAAACCCGTAGGGTCCGCGCGCTTAACGTTCGGTGACGATCGGTATTATGAGTTTATCTGTTTTGATGTACGGAAGGTAGTTCGGAGTCCCAGATTTGATCACGTACATGAAGAGGAGTCTCGAAATGGTCGAGACGTAAAGATCGATATATAGTAAGCCTATGTTGGACATCAGAATGGTTCCGGATGAGTTCGGCCATTTTCCGTATTACCGGAAGGTTACCGGAACCCCCCGGCGAGTCAATGGGCCACAATGGAAAGGAGGAGGAGGCAGCCAAGGTGCCCCCCCCAAGCCCAATCCGAATTGGGAGGGGGGCCGGCCCCCCTTTCCATCTCTCCTTCTCCCCCTCCTTCCCTCTCCCACTCCAACTAGGTAAAGGGAATCCTACTCCCACCGAGAGTAGGACTCCCCCCTTGGGCGCGCCTATGAGGCCGGCCCTCTCCCCCTTCTCTACTCCTTTATATACGAGGGGAGGGGCACCCCATAAACACACAAGTTGATCATTGATCCCTTAGCCGTGTGCGGTGCCCCCCCCCCCCTCCCACCATAATCCACCTCGGTCATATCGTAGCGGTGCTCAGGCGAAGCCCTGTTCCGGTAGCATCATCATCACCGGCATCACGCCGTCGTGCTGACGAAGCTCTCCCTTGACACTCAACTGGATCTAGAGTTCGTGGGACGTCATCGAGCTAAACGTGTGGAGATCACGGAGGTGCCATACCTTCGGTGCTAGGATCGTGAAGACGTTCGACTACATCAACCGCATTGTCATAACGCTTCCGCTTACGGTCTACGAGGGGATTTTTTTGAAATTACTATGTTTCCCAACAGTGGCATCTGAGCCAGGTCTATGCGTAGATGTTATATGTGAAGGAAATATGCCCTAGAGGCAATAATAAAGTTGTTATTTATATTTCCTTATATCATGATCAATGTTTATTATTCATGCTAGAATTATATTAACCGGAAACTTAGTACATGTGTGAATACATAGACAAACTAAGTGTCACTAGTTTGCCTCTACTTGACTAGCTCATTGAATCAATGATGGTTATCTTTCCTAACCATAGACATGAGTTGTCATTTGATTAATGGGATAACATCATTAGAGAATGATGTGATTGACTTGACCCATCCGTTAGCATAGCACGATGATCGTTTAGTTTGTTGCTATTGCTTTCTCCATAACTATACATGTTCCTATGACTATGAGATCATGCAACTCCCGAATACCGGAGGAACACTTTGTGTGCTACCAAACGTCACAACGTAACAGGGTGATTATAAAGGTGCTCTACAGGTGTCTCCGATGGTTTTGTTGAGTTGGCATGGATCAAGATTAGGATTTGTCACTCCGATTGTCGGAGAGGTATCTCTAGGCCCTCTCGGTAATGTACATCACTATAAGCCTTGCAAGCAATGTAGCTAATGAGTTAGTTACAAGATGTAGCATTACGGAATGAATAAAGAGACTTGCCGGTAATGAGATTGAACTAGGTATTGAGATACCGACGATCGAATCTCGGGCAAGTAACATACCAATGATAAAGGGAACAACGTATATCCTTATGCGGTTTGACCGATAAAGATCTTCGTAGAATATGTAGGAACCAATATGAGCATCCAGGTTCCGCTATTGGTTATTGATCGGAGACATGTATCAGTCATTTCTACATAGTTCTCGAACCCGTAGGGTCCGCGCGCTTAACGTTCGGTGACGATCAGTATTATGAGTTTATCTGTTTTGATGTAGCGAAGGTAGTTCGGAGTCCCGGATTTGATCACGTACATGACGAGGAGTCTCGAAATGGTCAAAACATAAAGATCGATATATTGGAAGCCTATGTTTGGACATTGGAATGGTTCCGGGTGAAATCGGGAGTATACCGGAGTACCGGGAGGTTACCGGAACCCCCGGGAGGTATATGGGCCTTATTGGGCCTTAGTGGAAGAGAGGGGAAAGAAGCAAAGGAGGGGGCGCCCCCCCCAAGCCCAATCCGAATTGGGAAGGGGGTCGCCCCCCCCCCTTTCCTTCCTTCTTCCTTATCCTTCCTTCTCTCCTAGAACCAACAAAGGGAGGCGGAATCCTACTCCCGGTGGGAGTAGGACTCCTTGGGGAGCGCCTAGAGAGGCCGGGCCCCTCCCCCTCGTCCACTCCTTTATATACGGGGGAGGGGGGCACCCCATAGACACACAAGTTGGTCATTGATCTTTAGCTGTGTGCGGTGCACCCCTCCACCATAATCCACCTCGGTAATATCATAGCGGTCCTTAGGCGAAGCCCTATTCCGGTAGCAACATCATCACCGTCATCACGCCGTCGTGCTGACGAAGCTCTCCCTCGAAGCTCTACTAGATCATGAGTTCGCGGGACGTCACCGAGCCGAATGTGTGCAGATCACAGAGGTGTCGTATCTTCGGTACTAGATCAGTCGATCGTGAAGACGTACGGCTACATCAACCGCGTTGTCATAACGCTTCCGCTTTCGGTCTACGAGGGTACGTAGATGATACTCTCCCCTCTCGTTGCTATGCATCACCATGATCTTGCGTGTGCGTATGAATTTTTTTTAAATTACTACGTTCCCCAACGGTGGCATCTAAGCCAGGTTTATGCGTAGATGTCATATGCACGAGTAGAACACAAAGGAGTTGTGGGCGTGGGTATATACATATTGCTTGCCGTCACTAGTTGATTCTTGATTCAGCGGCATTGTTGGATGAAGCGGCCCAGACCGACATTACGCGTACGCTTACGCGAGACCGGTTCTACCGACATGCTTCGCACACAGGTGGCTAGTGGGTGTCTGTTTCTCCAGCTTTAGTTGAATCGGATTCAATGAATAGGGTTCTTTCTGAAGATCAAAAAGCAATCACTATACCGCGTTGTGGTTTTTGATGCGTAGGTAAGAACGGTTCTTGCTCAGCCCGTAGCAGCCACATAAAACTTGCAACAACAAAGTAGAGGACGTCTAACTTGTTTTTGCAGGGCATGTTGTGATGTGATATGGTCAAGACATAATGCTAAATTTTCTTATATGCGATGATCATGTTTTGTAACATAGTTATCGGCAACTGGCAGGAGCCATATGGTTGTCGCTTTATTGTATAAAATGCAATCGCCATGTAATTGCTTTACTTTATCACTAAGCGGTAGCTATAGTCGTAGAAGCAATAGTTGGCGAGACGACAACGATGCTTTGATGGAGATCAAGGTGTCAATCCGGTGACGATGGTGATCATGACGGTGCTTTGGAGATGGAGATCAAACGCACAAGATGATGATGCCATATCATATCACTTATATTGATTGCATGTGATGTTTATCCTTTATGTGACTTATTTTGCTTAGTTCGGCAATAGCATTATAAGATGATCCCTCACTAAATTTCAAGGTATAAGTGTTCTCCCTGAGTATGCACCATTGCTACGGTTCGTCGTGCCGAGACACCACCTGATGATCGGGTGTGATAAGCTCTACATTCACATACAACGGGTGCAAGCCAGTTTTGCACAGGCAGAATACTCGGGTTAAACTTGACGAGCCTAGCATATGCAGATTTGGCCTCGAAACACTGAGACCGAAAGGTCGAGCGTGAATCATATAGTAGATATGATCAACATAATGATGTTCACCATTGAAAACTACTCCATCTCACGTGATGATCGGACATGGTTTAGTTGATATGGATCACGTGATCACTTAGATGATTAGAGAGATGTCTATCTAAGTGGGAGTTCTTAAGTACTTTGATTAATTGAACTTTAATTTATCATGGACTTAGTACATGATAGTATTTTGCATGTCTATGTTGTTGGAGATAGATGGCCCATGCTGTTGTTCCGTTGAATTTGAATGCGTTCCTAGAGAAAGCTAAGTCGAAAGATGATGGTAGCAACTACACGGACTGGGTTCGTAACTTGAGGATTATCCTCATTGCTGCACAGAAGAATTACGTCCAGGAAGCACTGCTAGGTGACAAACCCGCTGCAGGAGCAACGCCAGATGTTATGAACACCTGGCAGAGCAAAGCTGATGACTACTCGATAGTTCAGTGTGCCATGCTTTACGACTTAAAACCGGGACTTCAACGACATTTTGAACGTCATGGAGCATATGAGATGTTCTAGGAGTTGAAGTTAATATTTCAAGCAAATGCACGGATTGAGAGATATGAATTCTCCAATAAGTTCTATAGCTGCCAAATGGAGGAGAATAGTTCTGTCAGTGAACATATACTTAGAATGTCTGGGTACCACAACCACTTGACTCAGTTGGGAGTTAATCTTCCTGATGATAGCGTCATTGACAGAGTTCTTCAATCACTCCCACCAAGCTACAAGAGCTTCGTGATAAACTATAATATGGAAGGGATGGATAAGACTATTCCCGAGCTCTTCGCAATGCTAAAGGCTGCGGAGGTAGAAATCAAGAAGGAGCATCAAGTGTTGATGGTCAACAAGACCACTAGTTTCAAGAAAAGGGTAAAGGGAAGAAGGGGAACTTCAAGAAGAACAGCAAGCCAGTTGTTGCTCAAGTGAAGAAACCCAAGTCTGGACCTAAACCTGAAACTGAGTGCTTCTACTGCAAAGGGACTGGTCATTGGAAGCGGAACTGCCCCAAGTATTTGGCGGAGAAGAAGGATGGCAAAGTGAAAGGTATATTTGATATACATGGTATTCATGTGTACCTTACTAATGCTCGCAGTAGTGCCTAGGTATTTGATACTGGTTCAGTTGCTAACATTTGCAACTCAAAATAGGGGCTACGGATTAAGTGAAGATTGGCTAAGGACAAGGTGACGATGCGCGTGGGAAATGGTTCCAAAGTCGATGTGATCGCCGTCGGCACGCTACCTCTACATCTACCTTCGGGATTAGTTTTAGACCTGAATAATTGTTATTTGGTGCCAGCGTTGAGCATGAGCATTATATCTAGATCTTGTTTAATGCGAGACGGTTATTCATTTAAATCAGAGAATAATGGTTGTTCTATTTATATGAGTAATATCTTTTATGGTCATGCACCCTTGATGAGCGGTCTATTTTTACTAAATCTTGATAGTAGTGATACACATGTTCATAGTATATTGAAGCCAAAAGATGCAGAGTTGATAATGATAGTGCAACTTATTTGTGGCACTGCCGTTTGGGTCATATTGGTGTAAAGCGCATGAAGAAACTCCATTCTGATGGACTTCTGGAATCACTTGATTATGAATCACTTGGTACTTGTGAACCATGCCTAATGGGCAAGATGACTAAAACTCCATTCTCCGAAACAATGGAGTGCGCAATAGAGTTATTGGAAATCATACATGCTGATGTATGTGGTCCAGTGAACATTAAAGCTTGCGGCGGATATCGTTATTTTCTCACCTTCACAGATGATTTGAGCAGATATGGGTATATCTACTTGATGAAAAATAAGTCTAAAACATTTGAAAAGTTCAAAGAATTTCAGAGTGAAGTGGAAAATCATCGTAACAAGAAAATCAAGTTTCTACGATCTGATCGTGGAGGCGAATATTTGAGTTATGAGTTTGGACTTCATTTGAAACAATGCGGAATAGTTTCGCAACTCACGCCAGCGTAATGGTGTGTCCAAACATCGTAATCGTACTTTACTAGATATGGTGCGATCTATGATGTCTCTCACTGATTTACCGCTATCATTTAGGGCTTACACTTTAGAGACAGCTGCATTCACATTAAATAGAGATCCATCTAAATCCATCGAGACGACACCTTATGAACTATGGTTTGGCAAGAAACCCAAGTTGTCGTTTCTTAAAGTTTAGGGTTGTGATGCTTATGTGAAATGTGTCTTCATAGGATACCCAAAGGAGACTGTTGGGTACACCTTCTATCACAGATCCGAAGGCAAGATATTCGTTGCTAAGAATGGATCCTTTCTAGAGAAGGAGTTTCTCTTGAAAGAAGTGAGTGGGTGGAAAGTAGAACTTGATGAGGTAATTGTACCTTCTCCCTTATTAGAAAGTAGTTCATCACTGAAATCAGTTCAGTGATTCCTACACCAGCAAGTGAGGAAGCTAATGATGATGATCATGAAACTTCTGATCAAGTTACTACCAAACCTCGTAGGTCAACCAGAGTAAGATCCGCACCAGAGTGGTACGCTAATCCTGTTCTGGAAGTTATGTTACTTGACCATGACGAACCTACGAAATATGAGGAAGCGATGATGAGCCCAGATTCCGTAAAATGGCTTGAGGCCATGAAATCTGAGATGCGATCCATGTATGAGAACAAAGTATGGACTTTGGTTGACATGCCCGATGATCAACAGGCCATAGAAAATAAGTGGATCTTCAAGAAGAAGACTGACGTTGAGGTAATGTTACTATTACAAAGCTCGACTTGTTGCAAAAGGTTTTCGACAAGTTCAAGGAGTTGACTACGATGAGACCTTCTCATCCGTAGCGATGCTTCAGTCCATTCGAATAATGTTAGCAATTGCCGCATTTTATGATTATGAAATTTGGCAAATGGATGTCAAAACTGCATTCCTTAATGGATACCTTAAAGAAGAGTTGTATATGATGCAACCAGAAGGTTTTGTCGATCCAAAAGGTGCTAACAAAGTGTGCAAGCTCGAGCGATCCATTTATGGACTGGAGCAAGCCTCTTAGAGTTGGAATATACGCTTTGATAGTGTGATCAAAGCATATGGTTTTATACAGACTTTTGGAGAAGCCTGTATTTATAAGAAAGTGAGTGGGAGCTCTGTAGCATTTCTGATATTATATGTAGATGACATATTGTTGATCGGAAATGATACTGAATTTCTAAATAGCCTAAAAGGATACTTGAATAAGAATTTTTCAATAGAGATAGATCAAGACGCTTGATTGGACTTTCACAAAGCACATACCTTGATAAAGTTTTGAAGAAGTTCAAAATGGATTAGGAAAAAAAGGGTTCTTGCATGTATTACAAAGTGTGAAGTTGAGTCGGACTCAATGCCTGACCACTGCAGAAGATAGAGAGAAAATGAAAGGTGGTCCCTATGCTTCAGCCATAGGCTCTATCATGTATGCGATGTTGTGTACCAGACCTGATGTGTGCCTTGCTATAAGTTTAGCAGGGAGGTACCAAAGTAATCCAGGAGTGGATCACTAGACAGCGGTCAAGAACATCCTGAAATACCTGAAAAGGACTAAGGATATGTTTCTCGTTTATGGAGGTGACAAAGAGCTCGTCATAAATGGTTACGTCGATGCAAGCTTTGACACTGATCTGGATGACTCTAAGTCACAAACCGGATACATGTTTTTATTAAATGGTGGAGCTGTAAGTTGGTGCAGTTCCAAGCAGAGCGTCGTGGCGGGATCTACATGTGAAGCGGAGTACATAGCTGCTTCGGAAGCAACAAATGAAGGAGTCTAGATGAAGGAGTTCATATCCGATCTAGGTTGTCATACCTAGTGCATCGGGTCCAATGAAAGTCTTTTGCGACAATACTGGTGCAATTGCCTTGGCATAGGAATCTAGATTTCACAAGAGAACCAAGCACATCAAGAGACGCTTCAATTCCATCCACGATCAAGTCAAGGAGGGAGACATAGATATTTGCAAGATACATACGGATCTGAATGTCGCAGACCCGTTGACTAAGCCTCTCTCACGAGCAAAACATGATCAGCACCAAGACTCCATGGGTGTTAGAATCATCACAATGTAATCTAGATTATTGACTCTAGTGCAACTGGGAGACTGAAGGAAATATGCCCTAGAGGCAATAATAAAGTTGTTATCTATATTTCCTTATATCATTATAAATGTTTATTATTCATGCTAGAATTGTATTAACCGAAAACTTAGTGCATGTGTGAATACATAGACAAACAGAGTGTCACTAGCATGTCTCTACTTGACTAGCTTGTTGATCAAAGATGGTTAAGTTTCCTAGCCATAGATAAAGAGTTGTCATTTGATAAATAGGATCACATCATTAGAGAATTATGTGATTTACTTGACCCATCCTTTAGCTTAGCACGATGATCGTTTAGTTTACTCCTATTGCTTTCTCCATAACTTATACATGTTCCTATGACTATGAGATCATGCAACTCCCGAATACCGGAGGAACACTTAGTGTGTTATCAAACATCACAACGTAACTGGGTGACTATAAAGATGCTCTACAGGTGTCTCCGATGGTGTTTATTGAGTTGGCATAGATCAAGATTAGGATTTGTCACTCCGAGTATTGGAGAGGTATCTCTGGGCCCTCTCTGTAATGTACATCACTATAAGCCTTGCAAGCAATGTAACTAATGAGTTAGTTACGGGATGTAGCATTACGAAACAAGTAAAGAGACTTTCCGATAACGATATTGAACTAGGTATGATGACACCGACGATCGAATCTCGAGCAAGTAACATACCGATGACAAAGGGAACAACGTATGTTGTTGTGCGGTTTGTCCGATGAAGATCTTCGTAGAATATGTAGGAACCAATATAAGCATCCCAGTTCCGCTATTGGTTATTGACCGAAGATGAGTCTCGGTCATGTCTACATAGTTCTCGAACCCGTAGGGTCCACATGCTTAACATTTGGTGATGATCGGTATTATGAGTTTATGTGTTTTGATGTACCGAAGGTAGTTCGGAGTCCCGGATATGATCACAGACATGACAAGGAGTCTCGAAATGGTCAAGACGTAAATATTGTCGTGGTTCTAAGTCTGACAGTAAAATAGGGGGTAAGAATGTAGAGGCAGGATCCTAGCTATGGTGAGATTGTGCACGCATGATGTACGAGTTCAGGCCCTTCGTGAATACATAGCTAATTCGGAAGCAGCAAATGAAGGAGTCTGGATGAAGAAGTTCATATCCGATCTAGGTGTCATACCTAGTGCATCGGGTCCAATGAAAATCTTTTGTGTCAATACTGGTGCAATTGCCTTAGCAAAGGAATCCAGATTTCACAAGAGAACCAAGCACATCAAGAGACGCTTCAATTCCATCCATGATCAAGTCAAGGAGGGAGACATAGAGATTTGCAAGATACATACGGATCTGAATGTTGCAGACCCGTTGACTAAGCCTCTCTCACGAGCAAAACATGATCAGCACCAAGACTCCATGGGTGTTAGAATCATCACAATGTAATCTAGATTATTTACTCTAGTGCAAGTGGGAGACAGAAGGAAATATGCCCTAGAGGCAATAATAAAGTTTTTATTTATATTTACTTATATCATGATAAATGTTTATTATTCATGCTAGAATTTTATTAACCGGAAACTTAGTACATGTGTGAATACATAGACAAACAGAGTGTCACTAGTTTGCCTCTACTTGACTAGCTCGTTGAATCAATGATGGTTATGTTTCCTAACCATAGACATGAGTTGTCATTTGATTAATGGGATCACATCGTTAGAGAATGATGTGATTGACTTGACCCATCCGTTATCTTAGCACGATGATCGTTTAGTTTGTTGCTATTGCTTTCTCCATAACTATACATGTTCCTATGACTATGAGATCATGTAACTCCCGAATACCGGAGGAACACTTTGTGTGCTACCAAACATCACAACGTAACTAGGTGATTATAAAGGTGCTCTACAGGTGTCCTCGATGGTGTTTGTTGAGTTGGCATGGATCAAGATTTGGATTTGTCACTCCGATTGTCGGAGAGGTATCTCTGGGCCCTCTCAGTAATGTACATCACTATAAGCCTTGCAAGCAATGTAGCTAATGAGTTAGTTACGGGATGTAGCATTACAAAACAAATAAATAGACTTGCCAGTAACAAGATTGAACTAGGTATTGAGATACCAACGATCGAATCTCGGGCAAGTAACATACCAATGAAAAAGGGAACAATGTATATCGTTATGCGGTTTGACCGATAAAGATCTTCGTAGAATATGTAGGAACCAATATGAGCATCTAGGTTCCACTATTGGTTATTGACTGGAGACATGTCTCGGCCATGTCTACATAGTTCTCGAACCCGTAGGGTCCGCACGCTTAATGTTCGGTGAGGATCGGTATTACGAGTTTATGTGTTTTGATGTACCGAAGGTAGTTAGGAGTCCCGGATTTGATCACGGACATGACGAGGAGTCTCGAAATGGTCTAGACGTAAAGATCGATATATTGGAAGCCTATGTTTGGACATCGGAATGGTTCCGGGTGAAATCAGGAGTATAGCGGAGTACCGGGAGGTTACCGGAACCCCCGGGAAGTATATGGGCCTTAGTGGAAGAGAGGGGAAAGAAGCAAAGGGGGGGGCGCCCCCCCCCCCAAGCCCAATCCGAATTGGGAAGCCCCCCCCCCCTTTCCTTCCTTCTTCCCTCTCCTTCCTTCTCTCCTAGAACCAACAAAGGGAAGGGGGGAATCCTACTCCCGGTGGGAGTAGGACTCCTTGGGGAGCGCCTAGAGAGGCTGGGCCCCTCCCCCTCCTCCACTCCTTTATATACGGGGGAGGCAGGCACCCCATAGACACACAAGTTGATCATTGATCTTTAGCCGTGTGCGGTGCCCCCTCCACCATAATTCACCTCGGTAATATCGTAGCGGTGCTTAGGCAAAGCCATGTTCCGGTAGCAACATCATCACCGTCATCACGCTATCGTGCTGACGAAGCTCTCCCTCGAAGCTCTACTGGATCGTGAGTTCGCAGGATGTCACCGAGCCGAACGTGTGCAGATCGTGGAGGTGCCGTATCTTCGGTACTAGATCGGTCAATCATGAAGACGTATGACTACATCAACCACGTTGTCATAACGCTTCCCCCTACGGTCTACGAGGGTACGTAGACGATACTCTCCCCTCTCGTTGCTATGCATCACCATGATCTTGCGTGTGCGTAGGATTTTTTTTGAAATTACTGCGTTCCCCAACAATATGCACGAGTAGAACACAAAGGAGTTGTGGGCGTGGGTATATACATATTGCTTGTCGTCGGTAGTTGATTCTTTATTCAGTGGTATTGTTGGATGAAGCGGCCCAAACCGACATTACGCGTACGCTTACGCGAGACTGGTTCTACCGACATGCTTCGCACACAGGTGGCTAGTGGGTGTCTGTTTCTCCAGCTTTAGTTGAATCAGATTCAATGAACAGGGTTCTTTCTGAAGATCAAAAAGCAATCACTATACTGCGTTGTGGTTTTTGATGCGTAGGTAAGAACAGTTCTTGCTCAGCCCGTAGCAACCAGTAAAACTTGCAACAACAAAGTATAGGACTTCTAACTTGTTTTTGCAGGGCATGTTGTGATGTGATATGGTCAAGACATGATGCTAAATTTTATTGTATGAGATGCTCATGTTTTGTAACAGAGTTATCGGCAACTAGTAGGAGCCATATGGTTGTCTCTTTATTGTATGAAATGCAATCGCCATTTAATTGCTTTACTTTGTCACTAAGCGGTAGCAATAGTTGGCGAGACGACAACGATGCTTCAACGGAGATCAAGGTGTCAAGCCGGTGACGATGGTGATCATGACGGTGCTTTGGAGATGGAGGTCAAAGGCACAAGATGATGATGGCCATATCATATCACTTATATTGATTCCATGTGATGTTTATCCTTTATGCATCTTATTTTTCTTAGTTCGGCGGCAGCATTATAAGATGATCTCTCACTAAATTTCAAGGTATAAGTGTTCTCCCTGAGTATGCACCGTTGCTACAGTTCGTCGTGCCGAGACACCACGTGATGATCGGGTGTGATAAGCTCTACGTTCACATACAATGGGTGCAAGCCAGTTTTGCACACGCAGAATACTCTGGTTAAACTTGACGAGCCTATCATATGCAGATATGGCCTCAGAACACTGAGACCGAAAGGTCGAGTGTGAATCATATAGTAGATATTATCAACATAGTGATGTTCACCATTGAAAACTACTCCATCTCACGTGATGATCGGACATGGTTTAGTTGATATGGATCACGTGATCACTTAGATGTTTAGAGAGATGTCTATCTAAGTGGGAGTTCTTAAGTAATTTGATTAATTGGACTTTAATTTATCATGAACTTAGTACCTGATAGTATTTTGCATGTCTATGTTGTTGTAGATAGATGGCGCATGTTGTTGTTCCGTTGAATTTTAGTGCATTCCTAGAGAAAGTGTAACACCCTCGATGCGGCTATATCTCCCACGTGTCGAAGCACGACTTAGAGGCATAACTGCATTGAAGGCAATGTCGCAAGAGAGGTAATCTTCACACAACCCATGTACTGAATAAAGGAAAGAGATATAGGGTCGGCTTACAATCGCCACTTCACACAATACATGAATAAAGCATTACAACATATAGATACAATCAAGGTCCGACTATGGAACCAAAATAAAAGAAGACTACCCCTAATGCTACAGATCCCTGATCGCCCCAACTGGGCTCCACTACTGATCAACTGGAAATGGAAACAATATAACGAACACGATATTCATCGAGCTCCTCCTTGAACTCGGTTGCGTCACCTGCACGATATCATCGGCACCTGCAACCTGGTTTTGGAAGTAATCTGTGAGTCACAGGGACTCAGCAATCTCACACCCTCGCGATCAAGACTATTTAAGCTTATGGGTAGTGAAAAGGTATGAGGTGGAGCTGCAGCAAGCACTAGCATATATGGTGGCTAACTTACGCAAATGAGAGCGAGAAGAGAAAGGCAAAGCACGGTCGAGAAACTATGATCAAGAAGTGATCCTAGAACAACCTACGTCAAGCATAACTCCAACACCGTGTTCACTTCCCGGACTCCGCCGAGAAGAGACCATCACGGTTACACACGCGGTTGATCCATTTAAATTAAGTTAAGTTTCAGGTTTTCTACAACCGGACATTAACAAATTCCCATCTGCCCATAACCGTGGGCACGGCTTTCGAAAGTTCAAATCCTTGCAGGGGTGTCCCAACTTAGCCCATCACAAGCTCTCACAGTCAACGAAGGATATTCCTTCTCCCAGGAAGACCCGATCAGGCTCGGAATCCCGGTTACAAGACATTTCAACAATGGTAAAACAAGACCAGCAAAGCCACCCGAATGTGACGACAAATCCCGATAGGAGCTGCACATATCTCGTTCTCAGGGCACACCGGATTGTCCAAGGTTCCGGTAGGCCAGCCCAGAGTTGCCCCTGGTGGCCACCGGCAGCTCACAGGTTGGACCAACACTCAAAGGAGCACTGGCCCGGGGGTTTAAAATAAAGATGACTCTTTAGTCTGCAGAACCCAAGGGAAAGAAAAAGGCTAGGTGGCAAATGGTAAAACCAATGTTGGGCCTTGCTGGAGGAGTTTTATTCAAGGCGAACTGTCAAGGGGTTCCCATTATAACCCAACCGTGTAAGGAACGCAAAATCAAGGAACATAACACCGGTATGACGGAAACTAGGGCGGCAAGAGTGGAACAAAACACCAGGCATAAGGCCAAGCCTTCCACCCTTAACCAAGTATATAGATGCATTAAGTAAATAAGATATATTGTGATATCCCAACAATAATCATGTTCCAACATGGAACCAAACTCCAATCTTCACCTACAACTAACAACGCTATAAGAGGGGCTGAGCAAAGCGGTAACATAGCCAAACAACGGTTTGCTAGGACAAGGTGGGTTAGAGGCTTAGCTTAGCAATATGGGAGGCATGATGTAGCAAGTGGTAGGTATCGCAGCATAGGCATAGCAAAAGAGCGAGCAACTAGCAAGCAAAGATAGAAGTGATTTCGAGGGTATGGTCATCTTGCCTGAGATCCCGCAAGGAAGAAGAATGAGTCCATGAAGAAGACAAACGGACGTAGATGAACGGACCCTCACAACTCCGGAATGAAACCGAAGCTAACACGAGAAGTAACCCGTAAAGAAGCAAACAACATAGTAAACAACCATCACATAATCATGGCATGATGCACAACCAAGTATGATGCATGTCTGGTTTAAATATGCATGACATGGCAAAGTGCAACAACCAAAACTACAAATTAAGTGGAGCTCAATATGCAGCGGGTTGCATATTGACGGAGCACCACATCAATTATTTAGTCCTCTCTCGTTTAGGTACTCAACAATATTAAATGTTGGTTAACATGGCAAGAGGTGAAGCATAACAAAACTATACCATTTAACAATTTAAGTGGGGCCAGATATAACAAATAACGAATCCGGTAAATCCCCATATGCCTTAGTAATTTATTGCAACAACAATCTAAACATTTTAATTGTTGTTATCATGATGCGGATGACATGAACAAGTTTATGCAATTTATATTACAAGTTGACAAGAGCATTATAAAGCATTTGTCACTGTGGTGGAAAGGAAAGGGGTGCCACGGCAATGATAATGAAAACAGTGCCACGGCAGCGTTCTGGTTCCGATAACTCGATTGAGATACCGATGTAAAGGAGAAGTGTGCGGATGCGTGCAAAAGATGGTGGGGCGCTCCCGGATACCGGGTGTCCCACGAGTCGGTGGCATGGCAACCGAGGGTCGTGCACGAGTCAAACGGGCACGCTGCAAACACAGGGTTCATCTCGTATCCACAACATTCGTCCACGGTGGTCGTCTCGACGTTATACCTTTCGGAGCGCGCATTATCGGAACGGATCAAGTTCGAAGCGGAGAAGGGGAAGTAGATGTTCTCGGGACCTTCGTAGTGGAAGTAGTCGTTCTCTCATGCTCTAGGGTCGACGGTAGAGGTTCTCGTGATCTCGGCGACGGTAGTGGTACATGTTTATCGGTAGTCAAACATGACGATCCGGAGAGGGTACTTGGCAACATGCACGTTGTCGGTAGTTGTACACAAACGTTGTCGGACTTGACGGGTTCGAGGTCTCCGGACGTAGTGGTACATGTTCGTTTTTCGGAGAGGTACATGGCGTTCTTCGGTCATAGGTACTTGACGTTTTGCTACCCGGGTCTTCGACGATGGTCGTTGTTCACATGACGTTGGGGTACTTGTCGGTCCGGTCTTGACGGCGTAGTGGTACACATTCCGTAGACGAACATGGGTGTCATGGTACTTGGCGTCGTTGTGGCCTCCAGGTACTTGCCGAAATCCACATCGGGTGTAGTCGTACAGATTTGAAGACGAACTTGGCGCTGAAGTCAAACTTGCCGGTCTTGATGAATCTGAAGGGGTACCGAGGGACTTGCCAAGGCCCTGCCTCGGGAGGTCACCGAAGGTGCGTGGAGGCGGCAGAGAAGTCTCATGCGGTCTTCCGGTCATCGTGAACAGGAGGCCAAGGCAGGGCACATCGACTGCAAGAGGAGCAGGTGCTTCTCCGGCGACGCATCGGTGTAGGGAACGAAAAGAAACGCACGGGCAGGAGGAAGGCCATGGCAGACGAGGGCTTGAGCAGAAGCAAGAGGAGAGGCAGAGGCGAAGCAGGGAGGCAGAGCTCCTGCAAAATTGCGGCGGAGCGGCTGATTGTTGGTGGTCGTAGCCCCGGCAACGACGAGCTGCAGGAGGCCGGCCTTGAAGCGCCGTTGCTCGAGGCGAGGAGCAGGGGATGATGCCAATGAAGGGGAGGCCGGAGGTGGCGCTAGCCTGCGGCGGCCGCAAGGCAACGGTCTTGGCGCGCCGGAGGTGGGGACGGGGCCCTGACGGCGGTGTCCGGCCGGGACCGGGCAAGGGCGGTGCAGGCGGCCTCTCCTAGAGGTGCAGGTGGGTGAGACAACGCGGCGGCGGCCACGCGCAAGGAGGATGACGGCAGATTGAGAGGTCCTCCTGATCAGGACGAGGAGGAGGGGGCGCATCGCTAGGAGGACGAGTGGGTCGAGGGAGAGAAGGGTGCTGCGAGGGAGCGCTAGGGGATCAAGTGCCTCCTGGCACTGGCTCTATGTGTGGCGGCGCACAGGGAGAGATGGGGATCGATCGGGGGAGGAGGGATGGAGCAGCGTGGCTAGGTTAAGTGAGGGTTTAGGTGGGCTGGGCTAGCTGCGCAAATGGACCGGCCTAGATGGACAGACCCAAGAATCTGGGCTCTTCTCTCCGTCTATTCTTTTCCCTTTTAAACAGACTAGAGAAGGAGAAGGAAAAGAAAAAGAAGGTAGGGGCGGAATCTGGGCACGAGGACAATTTTCCCGGACTCATAAAAATATGCATGGTCCGAGAAAATTAGAAGAGGCAAGATCGGAAGATATGAATTCAAACTCATTCGAATTTAATCAAATGGTTTGAACTAGGGCTAGGGTTTTGAAGTGCCCAGGAATGTTGAGAATTTAGGTGGAGCTCGGGGAAGTGACGAAAGAAATTACAGGAAAAGCTTGGGGACCAAACTTGAAGCGGAAAAGGGCATGTGATAAATTGCAAGTGTGTTATAGGTGATTCCGAAATTGGAATATTTAGTATAGCTCCCTAATATTGGGAGGATATGTTTTAAAGAGAAACCACCATGTGAGTTCCCTCAATTTAAACGAATCGAAGATCCACACGGTTTATTTAGTTGAGATGCAAAAGACTTAAGACATGATGACATGATGCAAAGAACATGATGCAACGAACCAAAATGAATCACCCGACAACACTCGGTAACATGGAAGGCATCTGAAGCTCTGGTCTTGGGGCGTCACAACACTCCACCACTACGAGAGGATCTCGTCCCGAGATCTAGAATGGCACCAGAGGGAAAAAATGGAAGAGAAGAGGTAAAACTAAGTTGCTTCTTTGACAAACGAGTGAAACCAAAGAACCTTGAGAGGTAGAACACTTGAAAGAAAGAAAACAACGAAGATGAGCAAAATTGGAAACACTCCGTTAGAAAAGAGGAACAAGGAACATTACGGTAACCTTGTAGGTAGAAAGACATAAGAAAATGGTTGCAATGGACAAGAAGTACATGCAAGCACTCCGGTAGAAACGAGATGTACAAGGAACGATAAGGATCAATTACGACAGCACTCCGGTTGGAAATGGAAGGTAGAGAATATAAACTTGGCAAAATGAAAGCACTTGGATGAAGACTCCGGTTAGAAGAGGAATGATAGATACAATGCTCCGGTTAATTGGATAAACATGAAAAGAACATGATCTTTGACAAAACGAGATGATGGGTGAATATAGCAACAATACAATGCCTCCGGAGTGAATGTAAGAATGGAATCAAAAGAACGGAGGATAAAACCACATCTTCTACCTCAAATGAGCTTGGAAAAAGCATCTTTAGGAGAAGGGTCGAACGGAGTTGTTGGAAATCCAACAACGAAAAGAGTAAGCTTGTTGTGGGCTTACGGAAAACATCTCAAGAACTTGAGGTGTAACCTGCCACAAATGAAAACAATGGATTTGAACTGATATGAATAAGGAGGCCAAAAACTATTTCACCGGGAGGATAAATGAACTTGGGTCAATTATAAGCACCATAATAGCAACAATCCTTAGGGAAGGCTTTAGGTGAAATATAACCCAAGATAACTCCAATGACGAGATTGATGGATTTAAAATAACTCATTCTTAACAACATGTGAATCATGAAACATGAGCTCAAATTATCAATACCACCTCCAATGATAAGGAAGAAAGAATTGCACTTCGGATTACAAGATGAAGAATGCTTGAGCTCCTCTGAAAAGAATCTTGATGAAAACTTCGAGAAGGAATTAAATCTTTGATGAACCATCATATAGAACCTCCATGAA
Organism: Triticum urartu; assembly: GCF_003073215.2. Lineage (NCBI taxonomy): Eukaryota > Viridiplantae > Streptophyta > Magnoliopsida > Poales > Poaceae > Triticum > Triticum urartu. Next base: position 235,464,264 of record NC_053025.1, on the reverse strand, counting down.
GAACTCCGGTAACAAAAGAATGATCAATCGAAATGAAAGATAAGTTGAAAACACATGGCGAAGACTTGCAATGAATAGATGGATTTTTCACGATGATATAACCGAGAAAACTTAGAACTCCGGGAAAAGAAAAGATGAAACAATAGAAACTGAGAATTTTGATGAACCTCCGGAAAGCATGAATTGAATTTACTCGATGAAACAAGAATAAGAATTACATTATGCTTATCCTACACCAATTTAGATTGATGACAAGCAACGGATCGCATACGACTTATTCTCGTAGAAAGGATTTAGATAGATATAGTGCCAACTTGAGAAAGTCTTCAACGAACCACCGGTAGGATTGTGACAACGGATAAATTAATACAATAGCAACGGAAGAGAATTCTTGAACGAACCACCATAAGAATTGAAAATGAACGAAGTAAAGGGATGAATCACCGGTAAGAATTAGAGAACGAATGAAGATTCTTGAGAGAATTTAGATGTAAGTGAACGAAGAGACCCCGGGCTGATTAGGGAATACTTGAATGATGCACTGGTAAGATTTGGAGAGCGAGAGCTGAAAGCTGAGAATGAATAATTCTTCTGAAATGATGGGCTTCATAGGAAAGAAATGAAAACAACTCATGAGATGCTCCGGATGGATGAAAAGAATTCTCACAATAAACACAATTGTGAGAGGATGGCAACAAGCTAGAATCACGAATCTTGAAGAGAATGGAGCAGATTGAGGAGAAACTCTTCTTCGGTCTTCAAAATCTGAGAATGACGACGAGAAACACCACCATGAATTGTTGAGATACTCCGGGATGACGAATAGAAAGGTTGAGCCAATGATGAAAAGAGTTATAAGATCTTGGAGAAACCATCTGACTGATGATAATTCATCCTTACGTCAAACTTTGAAAGATTTGAGAATAACTCCGGGAAAATTAGAAGAGTCATGTAAGATCCTGGAAAAAGACCTGTGGGTTAGGGCCCACTCAAAAGATACATCATTGAACGATTACTTGAAAAGAAGCTTGCACCTCTTGAGTTAAACGGCTTGAATGAGATAACAACCTCGAAATAGGTTGAACAGACCTTGAATGACAAGACGAGCCTTCTGAGATATCTTCAGCACTCCAGAACAAATGAGTAGCAAGAAGTGAATGATTATGAGGTGCACCGGCATGAGAAAGCATTGAAACAAGGAAATGATATGATCAACAAAGCTTGACTTGAATCCACCGGAGAAGAAAAAGAACGAAGAATGTTGAACTTGAAACTCCGCTAGTATCTTCCTGATAATCACCGGATAAGAATATTGACGGAAAAGAATGGAGAGACTTCACATCAATAAGATGGATACTCGATTAAGAAATCCGAGTCCTTGAAGAAACAAGGGTGGGAGGGAGGGACAACAAAGACAACTTGGGATGGATGAAACGAACACGATTGAGAAAACTGAGATTTGATCTTGCGGATGTTGAAAATGAACGGATCCACTTGAAGAGATACACGTCGGTTGAAAAGGATTAGCATGACAATCTCGATTATCATGAAGGATTGGTATTCACATAGGAGTATGAGAACACCGGTTCGGAAAGGTATGGAATCAACACTTGACTTCGAAGCAACTCGAATACCACAATCAAAACAAAACAAAGGATTGGCTTGCAGAATAAGCTGGAACGAACATATGATAGAGATTTCGTCCGAAGTTTTCGTGGTGGGGCCCACACGGGCTCGATCATACAACACCATCATGTACAAGGCAGTGCACAAGACATACGAAGCGTCCCCGAGTCAACATAGCCAAGGACTCTTTAAGACACAACGAGACCACTGTAAAATCAACCGTGGATAGGCGGACCACTAGATGTCGAACCCCAATTTCATATCATATATCTGCCGGAAAGATATCCTAAGAGCTACTTGAATTCCCACTTATAAACTCCCGAAACTTTCCGGTTATGCAATCGGGTGTTGGGGATACAGGGGAAGCATAATATCTCACCCAAAACTAGCAAATCCTACATCCAGTTGTATCCATCCTTCAACACATAACCAAAAACCTTCGGAAATCACTTACCTCAACCTTCGAAAAGCATCCGTTATACGAGTTATGGCAATACTCCCGAACTCCCGCCCCAGTACTGGGTGGCGTCGAGGTTATCACACCAACAACTGCATAAAAAAGATTTTCGATGTCGACGAAACTCGGGTATTCCAGAATTGCAACGATAAAATTGTGACGACAACACCTCGGAGCTCAACTCCCCGAGACACTGCCACAACCCTTAAATGTCAGGAGGCACCAAGAACAATGTTCTCGTCACAAAACCACCGGAATGATTCCAAGATACCCGCGTGATCCTAAATTTTTTTTAGTGAAATTTGAGAAGAGAAGAGTCAAAACTCTATGTTAGGATGCCTCACCAGAGCGACGAAGGGACTGAGGAGTAAAAAGAATCCTACTCTCCGATATATATAATCCTATAAGACTCAGAACAATTTTTTCTAGACTCAACAACGCCAGCGATTCGATCAAGCAGGGGGCTCCTAAGTCGGGGAAGGCTCTGATACCAACTTGTAACACCCTCGATGCGGCTATATCTCCCACGTGTCGAAGCACGACTTAGAGGCATAACCGCATTGAAGACAATGTTGCAAGAGAGGTAATCTTCACACAACCCATGTACTGAATAAAGGAAAGAGATATAGGGTTGGCTTACAATCGCCACTTCACACAATACATGAATAAAGCATTACAACATACAGATACAATGAAGGTCCGACTACGGAACCAAAATAAAAGAAGACTACCCCTGATGCTACAGATCCCCGATCGCCCCAACTGGGCTCCACTACTGATCAACTGGAAACGGAAACAATATAACGAACACGATCTTCATCGAGCTCCTCCTTGAGCTCGGTTGCGTCACCTGCACGATATCATCGGCACATGCAACCTGGTTTTGGAAGTAATCTGTGAGTCACGGGGACTCAGCAATCTCACACCCTCACGATCAAGACTATTTAAGCTTATGGGTAGTGAAAAGGTATGAGGTGGAGCTGCAGCAAGCACTAGCATATATGGTGGCTAACTTACGCAAATGAGAGTAAGAAGAGAAAGGCAAAGCACGTTCGACAAACTATGATCAAGAAGTGATCCTAGAACAACCTACGTCAAACATAACTCCAACACCGTGTTCACTTCCCGGACTCCGCCGAGAAGAGACCATCACGGTTACACACGCGGTTGATCCATTTAAATTAAGTTAAGTTTCAGGTTTTCTACAACCGGATATTAACAAATTCTCATCTGCCCATAACCGCGGGCACGACTTTCAAAAGTTCAAATCCCTGCAGGGGTGTCCCAACTTAGCCCATCACAAGCTCTCATGGTCAACGAAGGATATTCCTTCTCCCAGGAAGACTCGATCAGGCTCGGAATCCCGGTTACAAGACATTTCGACAATGGTAAAACAAGACCAGCAAAGCCACCCGAATGTGCCAACAAATCCCGATAGGAGCTGCACATATCTCGTTCTCAGGGCACACCGGATTGTCCAAGGTTCCAGTAGGCCAGCCCAGAGTTGCCCCTGGTGGCCACTGGCAGCCGACATGTTGGACCAACACTCAGAGGAGCACCGGCCCGAGGGTTTAAAATAAAGATGACCCTTGAGTCTGCAGAACCCAAGGGAAAGAAAAGGCTAGGTGGCAAATGGTAAAACCAATGTTGGGCCTTGCTGGAGGAGTTTTATTCAAGGCGAACTGTCAAGGGGTTCCCATTATAACCCAACCGTGAAAGGAACGCAAAATCAAGGAACATAACACCGGTATGACGGAAACTAGGGCGGCAAGAGTGGAACAAAACACCAGGCATAAGGCCGAGCCTTCCACCCTTTACCAAGTATATAGATGCATTAAGTAAATAAGATATATTGTGATATCCCAACAATAATCATGTTCCAACATGGAACCAAACTACAATCTTCACCTGCAACTAACAATGCTATAAGAGGGGCTAAGCAAAGCGGTAACATAGCCAAACAACGGTTTGCTAGGACAAGGTGGGTTAGAGGCTTGGCTTAGCAATATGGGAGGCATGATGTAGCAAGTGGTAGGTATCGCAGCGTAGGCATAGCAAAAGAGCGAGCAACTAGCAAGCAAAGATAGAACTGATTTCGAGGGTATGGTCATCTTGCCTGAGATCCCGCAAGGAAGAAGAATGAGTCCATGAAGAAGACAAACAGACGTAGATGAACGGATCCTCACAACTCCGGAATGAAACTGAAGCTAAAGCGAGAAGTAACCCAGAAAGAAGCAAACAACATAGTAAACAACCATCACATAATCATGGCATGTTGCACAACCAAGTATGATGCATGTCCGGTTTAAATATGCATGACATGGCAAAGTGAAACAACCAAAACTACAAATTAAGTGGAGCTCAATATGCAACGGGTTGCATATTGAAGGAACACCACATCAATTATTTAGTCCTCTCTCGTTTAGGTACTCAACAATATTAAATGTTGGTTAACATGGCAAGAGGTGAAGCATAACAAAACTATACCATCTAACAATTTAAATGGGGCCGGATATAACAAATAACGAATCCGGTAAATCCCCAATGCCTTAGTAATTTATTGCAACAACAATCTAAACATTTTAATTGTTGTTATCATGATGCGGATGACATGAACAAGTTTATGCAATTTATATTACAAGTTGACAAGAGCATTATGAAGCATTTGTCACCGTGGTGGAAAGGAAAGGGGTGCCATGGCAACGATAACGAAAACGGTGCCACGGCAGCGTTCTGGTTCCGGTAACTCGATTAAGATACCGATGCAAAGCAGAAGTGTGCGGATGCGTGCAAAAGATGGTGGGGCGCTCCCGGATAACGGGTGTCCCACGATTCGGTGGCATGGCAACCGAGGGTCGTGCACGAGTCAAACGGGCACGCTGCAAACACAGGGTTCATCTCGTATCCACAACATTCGTCCACGGTGGTCGTCTTGACGTTATACCTTTCGGAGCGTGCATTGTCGGAACGGATCAAGTTCGAAGCGGAGAAGGGGAAGTAGACGTTCTCGGGACCTTCGTAGTGGAAGTAGTCGTTCTCTCATGCTCTAGGGTCGACGTTGAGGTTCTCGTGATCTCGGCGACGGTAGTGGTACATGTTTATCGGTAGTCGAACAAGACGATCCGGAGAGGGTACTTAGCAACATGCACGTCGTCGGTAGTTGTACACAAACGTTGTCGGACTTGACGGGTTCGATGTCTCCGGACGTAGTGGTACCTGTTCGTTTTTCGGAGAGGTACATGGCGTTCTTCTGTCATAGGTACTTGACGTTTTGCTACCCGGGTCTTCGACGATGGTCGTTGTTCGCATGATGTTGGGGTACTTGTCGGTCCGGTCTTGACGGCATAGTGGTACACATTCCGTAGACGAACATGGGTGTCGTGGTACTTGGAGTTGTTGTGGCCTCCAGGTACTTGCCGAAATCCACATCGGGTGTAGTCATACAGATTTGAAGACGAACTTGGCGTCGAAGTCGAACTTGCCGGTCTTGATGAATCTGAAGGGGAATCGAGGGACTTGCCAAGGCCCTGCCTCGGGAGGTCACTGTCGTGGTTCTAACTCTGACAGTGATGTAGGGGGGTGTGTATGGAGAGGCTAGATCTTAGCTATTGGGAAGTTGTAAACACACCAAGATGTATGAGTTCAGGCCCTTCACAAAGGAAGTAACAGCCCTACGTCTCGGTGCCCGGAGGCAGTCGATTGGATTATTGGCGTGTGAATAACAGAGGTGCGAACCCTTCATACAGAGGAGGGGGGTGGCTTATATAGAGTTCGCCGGCCCTCTCCTGCCCTCAGTGATGCAGGGTTTAAGGTACATTTAAGGTTGGGCGTTACTGGTAACGCCCCTAATAAAGTGCTATAATGACCATAAAGACTACTTAATAGCCGACCGTTTGCCTGTGGAGTGACTTTAGGTCTCCTGGCAGTCGAGTGGTTGGCTTCATGGTCGAGTGATAGCTTCTTGGTCGAGTGTCTTGAACCCGTCGAGTGGGATACCTTCAAGTCGATTGAAAGGTGACTTCTTCTAGGGATGTCCTAGGGTAGGGCTCTTTGGACAGGTCCGTGCCCCTACCCTAGGTACATAGCCTCATCATTAGCCCCCGAATGGATCGAGGTTTGAGTGGGGAAAGAGTTGGAGATCCTTCCGACTGGTCCTTTGGGCTGCATGAGTGCCTCGTTTTGGGTCAATCGTCACGGATGACGTTGTCAACCTCTTCCAGTCGCCTTGATCCATTCCAGGCCTTTCGTCGAGTGAATTTCTTTACTTGTGACATACCGAGTGTCGGCGCGAGCGGGGTCTTCTGTTTTGACAAGTTGTTCTGCGGCCCGCGGGTGTCGCGGGATTCAGATTTCGGGAAGCGCGCGGGACGGGAGCGGCCGCAGTAATCGGAAGCGATAAAGTGGAAGCTCCTCGATCGCGTTGCCTTTTTCGCCACGTACTGCGCACGTGTCTGCTGCGGGATTTGACTGGATAGCCTGGGCCTACCAGTCAGCCACTCGGAAGCGGCCCCTTATAAGTTGCCGGCTCGGGGTTTCCAAACAGTGCGCTTCCTTCTTCCTCTCTCCCTTCGCGAGTTCCTCCGCCACCTCCGCTCTCACCCTAGCACCGCAGGTCCGTGCAAGATTTGCTGGCGATGATGGCGAAGGACAAGACATCCGCCCTGGAGCGCGCGAAGAAGGCGGCGGCGTAGGGGAAAGGGAAGAGGTCCGCTCGGGGCGGATCCTCCTCAAGGTCTGCTCTGCCCCGAGGCTGGATCCAAGGCGATTGGATGCCGTCGGTGATCTGGCAAGAAGATCTCGATGACATGGTCGAGGGGGGGGGTCATTCCCCACGAAGCTGCGCGTCTCCCGGGGAGAGATATCGAACCTCAGCCTCGCGACGGTGAGTGCGTGCTCCTAGCCACCCATGTCGACCGCGGGTTTTCTCTGCCACCCCATCCTTTTTTCCGGAGCTTCCTGAACTTCTTCGGAGCGCAGCTTCACCACTTCACTCCCAACTCCATCGTATACCTCGCTGCTTTCATTTCCATGTGTGAGGGTTTCTTGGGTTGCCGCCCCCATTGGGGTCTCTTCAAGCACATCTTTACCTGCCGTTCTCAATCGGTCAAGAAGGCCAAGTCGAGTGACGAAAGGACGCAGGTGATCCAGCTGTGCGGGGGCCTGGCGATCCAGACGAGGGGAAAGAGTTGTTTTCCATCTATCACTTTCCCGGAGTCGGTCCGTGGCTGGCAGGCGACCTGGTTCTACTGTCAAGACCAGGCGACCCCAGGACAGTCGACTGGTCTTCCCCCTTTCTCACTCGACCGAGCTGAAAAACTAGCTTCTCTGAAAGTGACGCCGGAGGAAAAGGCCCAAGTCAAAGTGCTGGCTGGTTGAGTGGTTGAGCTTGTCCGTGAGGGCGTGACGGGTATGGATCTGCTGGAGGTCTTCCTCCGGAGGCACATCCAACCGCTCCAGGCTCGTGACCACCCGATGTGGCTGTACTCGGGTCTTGACGACACCACTCGGATCCACCTGGAGGAGGTCACTGATGAGATGCTGGAGGGGTGGCTGTCGAGCATCACAGGAAACAAGGACAACCCCCGAGGAGCCAGGAGGGTAATTCCACTCGACAACTCGTATGATGTGGACCAGGTATGTCTTTATGCTCCTGACCGAGATCTTGTTTTCTTCATTGGTCTTCTTTGAGTTGGTCGATTAACCTTTGTCTTGTCTGCTGTTTTTCAGGCGACTACTGAGATGTACTCGACCCCCAACGGGGCACAGGGGCCAACTGAGGAAGGGGAGGCGAGCGGAGGTGAGAGCGGAGACGATCAAGGCGAGTGGGAGTCCGACGGTGAAGGAGAGGGAGGCGACGACGTCGACTCCAGCGAAGAGGAGGAGGAGGAGGTTGAACCCCCCCCTCGCCCGGAGGGGCGATCCAAGCTCACACACGATCCAGCGCGGGAGCGTGGTAGAGCGACTGCTCCTGTTGGGCAGTCGTCGAAATGCCCTCGGACCTCTTCTCCTACACCGACTGGAAAGGCTCCCAAGCACCCACGCGCAGCGCCGTCCAAGCCGCCCAAGGCTCTGCCCAAGATGAAGATGGCTGTCCCCACCATTTTTGGGTAATAATAAAACTTGTTTTCCTTTGTCGACCGTGGACGGATCCTTGGTCGATTCATTGAGCCAACTGACTGACTTTCAAGACTTGCAGTGCTGCTACTTCTGAGATCTCCGCCAAGGATGACGACCAAGAGATGAAGGATGCTGTTACCTCCAACCCTGGTACGATTACTGACGTTCCGCTTTGAGTCGACTGAACATTTATTGCAACTCTGGTCGATTGAATGTTTCCCTTGTAGCCCCTCCTCATGTTATCGACCTCCCGGATGACGACGACAACGAACCGTTGAGAGTGAGGAGGAACAAGAGGGCGTCGGCTGACAAGACCCCCCAATCCGCTCCGGCGTCTGAGGTCGTAGCTCGGGATGGTGGTGACACCACTCGGGCTTCTGTGACCTTCGCCATTCCTCTGACAAGTGTGTGGCCCTCGACGTCGACTGCGGATCCGTCTTTGCTTTTTGCCGCATACCCCGTCCCTGAGGACCAAGCGGCTGCTGCAAAAGAGGCTATACGCCAGGCGGGGATCATGATGGAGCAAGTGAAGGTGGCTCGGGAGGCCAGCCAAGCAGCTTACGACGCAAGTTCGGCTCTTCAGAGTAACGTCCAGGTCAGTCGACTCAACACTTGGTCTGTCCATGATATGCTGTTTGAAGAACCTCTTTTCCGAAGATCTTCGCATCTGTACACCCACTGGGTGTGTCTGCCAATTCTTGGACGAGTGGGGGCACGCTAAGTGCACCCACTAGGTGTAGTCCCCGAGACTACGGTGGGCTGCTGGCAGTCGACTGTAGTCTTTATATTGTGTTGCTGTAGCTGTATTTCTTCACTCGGTCTGGTCAGGCCATGTCGAGTGAGACTGTATCCGGTCGACTGCGGGCAGTCGACTCTTTTTTTTTACAGTGGGGGCACGCTGAGTGCACCCACTGGGTGTAGTCCCCGAGACTACTGTCGAATGTTGTTGATTCGGCTGTAGTCTTAGAAACGTCATCATTGTCTCTTAGTTGCTCGGAAGCAACTTGTCTTGGACGTCTGTCGACTGATTTTTCTTTTTACAAAAATCTTGCGAACTTGTAGCTCGCTATACTGAGTTGGAGAATCAGCAGATCTAGCTCAACCTTAACTTGAAGCTTGCTCAGGAGAATTTGAAGAAGGTGCAAGAAGAAGCAAAAGGTACGGCTGGTGAGGTTCTCCATTCTTGACGAGTGGCTTTTCTTTCTTGATGTTGATTTCGCTCGATGCGCCGCAGATAAACTGGAGGAAGCTCTGAAGAAGAAGGATCAAGATCTTGCGGAGGCACAGAAGGAGGTCTTGGATAAAATGAGGCTTGCTGAAGAGAAAATGGCCTCGGTCGGAGCTCTTGAGCAGGAGAACTCCAGACTGAAAGCTGCTCTCGAGGTAGCCAATCAAGAGGTCAGCCGACTGAAGAATGACAACGTGGCTCTGCACGACAAGGCAGGTGAGCTAGCGGGGAAGAGGAACGATCTGGAGGCTTATCTTGGTGGACTCGCCAAGAAGCTGTTCGTCGTGCTCGAAGGTAATTACTCCGCCCCGACTGTCTTGCAGTTACCAAGTCTGCGTAGGGTCACTATCTTATTCTTGAATCGTGTTTGCAGAATTCTGTCAGAACTTTGAAGAGGAGACCAGTCGAGTGGAGCCAGGCCTGGACCCTGCTAACTCCCTTGTGAAGGACGAGGCTGCAATGAACGTGCTCCGTCTGGAGTCTCGTATTGCCATCGTGGTTGACTATCTTGCTCGACTGAAGGTTGCGATGTCACGGATCGACTCATCACTCTGGCCTGGGACGGCGCTTCAGAACGACCTCGAGTCCCTGATGGCTCGACTTAATGAAGTCCTAGGTCGAGTGGAGGAATGGAAGAAATCTTCTGCTAGATGTGGTGCTGATGTCGCTCTGTCTCTGGTCCGTGTCCATTGCAAGGAAGCGCGAGAAGAAAAGCTGGCCGCCATCCAAGTTGCCAATACCAGGAAGCACAACTTTCAAGACTTCATGGAGACTTTCATTGCTGCCGCCACTCGTATTGCAGACGGGATCGACTTGGACGAGTTCGTCGCCCCTTCCAGTCCTCCTCCTGAGGAATGAAAAACTTTTATGCTTCACTTTAAATTTGCCTCGGAATGCCGAGTGGATTTGTAACCGTTAAACTCCGCCGAGCCAAGGGCTCGAGTACTTTGATCTGAGGTCTGGGACCCTTTAGGCTTTATCTGAACTTGATTTCTCTTTGAATATCTTCATGGTTTGATCCATCGAGTGGAATTCGATCTTCACTCGGAATAACCTTGTATCTGCGGCGCAACTCCGAAGGAGAAGGTAGCAGTCGACTTGCGCCTCGTCGTCCTTGCGGATTGGGTTGTGTCCTATACTTAGGCGAGCACTGGGCCGCAGCTAAGCCCCCGAGTGGGAGGTTTGCTCTCACTCGATAGGGTTTTTAAACACTTAGGCGAGCGTTGGGCTGCAGCTAAGCCCCCGAGTGGGAGGTTTGCTCTCACTCGGTAGGATTTTTAGACACTTAGGCGAGCGTTGGGCTGCAGCTAAGCCTCCGAGTGGGAGGTTTGCTCTCACTCGGTAGGATTTTTAGACACTTAGGCGAGCGCTGGGCTGCAGCTAAGCCTCCGAGTGGGAGGTTTGCTCTCACTCGGTAGGATTTTTCAAACTTAGGCGAGCACTAGGCTGCAGCTAAGCCCCCGAGTGGGAGGTTTGCTCTCACTCGGTAGGATTTTTTCAAACTTAGGCGAGCACTGGGCTGCAGCTAAGCCCCCGAGTGGGAGGTTTGCTCTCACTCGGTAGGATTTTTTCAAACTTAGGCGAGTGCCTGACTGCAGCGAAGTCTCTAGGTGGGAGAACTTAGGCGAGTACTGGACTGCAGCTAAGCCCCCGAGTGGGAGGTTTGCTCTCACTCGGTAGGATTTTTAAACACTTAGGCGAGCGCTGGGCTGCAGCTAAGCCTCCGAGTGGGAGGTTTGCTCTCACTCGGTAGGATTTTTCAAACTTAGGCGAGCACTGGGCTGCAGCTAAGCCCCCGAGTGGGAGGTTTGCTCTCACTCGGTAGGATTTTTTCAAACTTAGGCGAGCACTGGGCTGCAGCTAAGCCCCCGAGTGGGAGGTTTGCTCGCACTCGGTAGGATTTTTTCAAACTTAGGCGAGTGCCTGACTGCAGCTAAGTCCCTAGGTGAGAGAACTTAGGCGAGTACTAGACTGCAGCTAAGCCCCCGAGTGGGAGGATTGCTCTCCACTCGGTAGGATTTTTTCAAACTTAGGCGAAACGGATTCGCAGCTAAGCCCCCGAGTGGGAGGATTGCTCTCCACTCGGTAGGATTTTTTCAAACTTAGGCAAAACGGATTCGCAGCTAAGCCCCCGAGTGGGAGGATTGCCCTCCACTCGGTAGGATTTTTTCAAACTTAGGCGAAACGGATTCGCAGCTAAGTCACCCACTGGGGGATTTCGTATGCAAACAAGAGTGACAGCAATTATTGGAACACTCTTGTCTTTGGTAAAAATAAACTGCAGAAATTTTTTCTTATTACATCTTGTCCAAGGGAGAACTCAAGTGTAAAAGGGGTGGAGCAGTTCCGCATTCCAAGCTCGTGGCTCGTCGATCTGGTGATCAACATTGTAGAGGTGATACGCTCCGTTGTGGAGGACTCTGGTGACGATGAAGGGGCCTTCCCAAGTAGGAGCAAGTTTGTGTGGTTTCTGTTGATCCACTCGGAGGACCAAATCTCCTTCCTGGAAGGCTCGGCTCTTCACATTCTGGCATGGAATCGACGCAAGTCTTGCTGATAGATGGTCGATCTGATCATATCCATTTCCCTCTCCTCCTCTAGGAGGTCGACTGCGTCTTTCCGGGCTTGCTCTGCTTCGTCTTCGTTATAAAGCTCGACTCTGGGGGCGTTGTGAAGTAGATCACTCGGCAGGACGGCTTCGGCTCCGTAAACCAGAAAAAATGGCGTTCTTCCGGTCGACCGGTTCGGGGTGGTCCTCAGCCCCCACAAAACCGACGGAAGTTCGTCGACCCAAGCGCCTGCTGCGTGCTTGAGATCACGCATCAATCGAGGCTTCAGTCCTTTAAGAATCAGACCATTTGCTCTTTCAGCTTGTCCATTCGACTGAGGATGCGCGACTGACGCGTAGTCGACTCGTGTGCCTTGAGAGGCGCAAAAAGCTTTGAACTTGTCTGAATCGAAGTTTGACCCATTGTCAGTGATGATGCTATGCGGGACCCCATATCTGAATATCAACTCTCTGATGAAACCGATAGCAGTGTTGGCATCAAGATTTTTGATAGGCTTGGCTTCAATCCATTTGGTGAACTTGTCGACTGCCACAAGCACATGCGTGAATCCGCTCCTGCCTGTTCTCAGTGGACCGACCATGTCCAGTCCCCAGACAGCAAAGCGCCAGACGAGTGGAATGGTCTTCAGGGCTGATGCAGGCTTGTGTGACATGTTGGAGTAGAACTGGCAACCTCCACACTTGTCGACTATCTCTTTTGCCATCTCATTTGCTCTTGGCCAGTAAAATCCCGCTCGGTATGCTTTAGCCACAATGGTCCGAGAGGACGCATGGTGACCACAGGTCCCCGAGTGGATATCATCAAGGATCATCTGACCCTCTTCTGGTGTTATGCACTTCTGTCCGATTCCAGTCGCGCTTTCCCTATACAACTATCCCTTTATGACTGTGAAGGCCTTGGATCGGTGGACGATCTGTCAAGCCTCTTCCTCGTCCTCCGGGAGTTCTTTCCTCAAGATATACGCGATGTATGGTACCGTCCAGTCGGGAGTGATAGCCAAGACCTCCATGACTAGGTCGACCACAGCAGGAATTTCGACTTCAGTCGGATCTGTGGCACTTTTCAGTTGCGGGGCTTCTTCTGTGAAAGGATCCTCCTGGACTGACGGCGAGCGGATGTGCTCCAAAAACACATTGCTGGGAATGGCTTCTCTCTTGGAGCCTATCTTTGCCAGATCATCAGCTGCTTGATTTTTCAGTCGGGGGATGTGATGAAGCTCTAACCCCTCGAATTTCTTTTCTAGCTTTCTTACTGCGTTGCAGTAGCCAGTCATAGCTGGGCTTCTGATGTCCCACTCCTTCATCACCTGATTAACCACCAAATCTGAGTCGCCGTAGACCATGAGGCGTCGGACCCGAGTGAAATGGCCATGCGCAACCCATACAAGAGTGCTTCATATTCTGCTTCATTGTTGGAGGAATCGAAGTGAATCCAGAGAACGTATCTGAGCTTATCTCCTCGGGGGGAGACCAATACTACCCCAGCACCGGAACCATTCAGCATCTTAGATCCATCGAAGAACATGGTCCAGTGCTCCGAGTGAACTTGAGTCGGAAGTTGCTGTTCAATCCACTCGGCGACAAAATCTGCAATTGCTTGGGACTTGATAGCCTTCTTTGCTTCAAACTTGATATCTAGGGGAAGGAGTTCAATCGCCCACTTAGCCACTCGACCAGTTGCATCTCTGTTGTGCAAAATCTCTGACAGTGGAGCATCGCTGACGACTGTAATGGAATGGTCAGAGAAGTAGTGTGCAACCTTCTTCGTGGTCATGTAAATCCCATATACGAGCTTCTGGTAATGGGGATATCTTTGCTTCGAAGGAGTCAAAACTTCAGACACATAATATACTGGGCGCTGAACTCTGAAGGCCTTTCCTTCTTCTTCTCGCTCGACCGTAAGTACTGTACTGACAACTTGTCCCGTGGCCGCAATGTAAAGCAGCAGAGGCTCTTTACTGATTGGGGCAGCAAGCACCGGCTGGGTGGAGAGTAGAGCTTTGAGCTCTGCAAACGCTGCATCAGCTTCTGGAGTCCACTCAAACTTGTCAGACTTCTTCATCAGTCGGTAAAGGGGCAACGCCTTTTCACCGAGACGAGAAATGAATCGACTTAGAGCGGCCAAGCAACCTGTAAGCTTCTGGACATCGTGTACACGCACAGGGCGCTTCATCTGGAGTATGGTGCCGACTTTCTCGGGATTGGCGCCGATTCCTCGTTCGGAAACGAGGAAACCGAGTAACTTTCCACCTGGAACTCCGAATGTGCACTTTGATGGATTGAGCTTGATATCATATCTCCTGAGGTTAGCAAAGGTTTCGGCAAGGTCAGTCAGTAGGTCGAAACCTTTCCGTGACTTAACCACAATATCATCCATGTATGCTTCTACGTTCCGACTGATCTGAGTGAGCAAACACTTCTGAATCATCCTCATGAACGTGGCTCCAGCATTCTTGAGGCCGAAGGGCATGGTGATGTAACAGAAGCACCCGAATGGGGTGATGAAAGCCGTTTTGATCTCGTCGGGTCCATACAGACGGATCTGATGGTACCCTGAATAAGCATCTAGAAAAGACAAACGCTCACACCCCGCGGTCGAGTCGACTACCTGGTCGATGCGGGGGAGGGGGAAATGATCTTTCGGGCAGGCCCGATTGATATGTTTAAAGTCAATGCACATGTGAAGTGACTTGTCCTTCTTGGGGACCATGACAACATTGGCGAGCCACTCGGAGTGGTAAATCTCTCGGATGAACTCCGCTTCTAAGAGCCGAGCCACCTCCTCGCCAATAGCTTTCCTCTTCTGACGGTGGACCGTCGAAGATGTTCTTTCACAGGCTTGAACTTCGGGTCGACTCGTAGACGGTGCTCAGCCAGCCCCCTGGGAACTCTAGGCATGTCAGAAGGCTTCCATGCGAAGACGTCCCAGTTCTCACGGAGGAACTGGATGAGCGCTTCTTCCTATTTGGAGTCGAGCGTCGTTGAGATGTGAGTCGGAGCAGCGTCGGGGTCGGTCGGGTGAATGTGAACTGGCTTAGTTTCACCGGACGACTGAAAAGCAGATTCTGAAGCAGGCTTCTTGGCTCGTAGCAATTCACTCGGATCAGCAGTCTTCTCGTACTCTTGCAGCTCAACAACTGCCATCTGAGCGTCCGCAATCTTCGATCCTTTCTGAAAACACTCCTCTGCTTTCTTCCGATTGCCTGTAACGGTGATCACACCTCTGGGGCCGGGCATCTTCAACTTGAGATACACGTAGCACGGTCGAGCCATGAAGCGTGCATAAGCTGGCCGGCCCAGAATAGCATGATAAGCACTTTGGAAGTCCACAACCTCAAATGTCAACGTTTCCTTGCGGTAATTCTTTGAATCACCGAAAACCACGTCGAGAGCAATCTGGCCGAGTAACTCAGCTTTCTTTCCAGGAATGACTCCATGGAAACTCATGTTGCTGGCGCTGAGCCTGGACATCGGAATGCCCATCCCTTTCAATGTTTCAGCATACAATATGTTCAGGCCACTGCCACCATCCATCAGGACTTTGGTCAGTCGAGTGCCTTCGACAACTGGGTCGACCACCAAAGCTTGCCTCCCAGGGGTGGCAATGTGCATAGGGTGATCGGACTGGTCGAATGTGATGGCAGTCTGAGACCACTTCAGATAACTGGGTGTTGCCGGAGCAACCATATTCACCTCACGGTTAATGACTTTCAGTCAACTTTTGCTTTCGACATCAGCAAAAATCATCAGGGTGGAATTGATTTGGGGGTATCCATTGTCGCTATCTTCCTTGTCCTCAACTCTGTCCGACTCTTTTTCCTTATCTTTGGACTGTTTGCCCTGAAACTGCTGGATCAGGAGCCGGCACTGTCGAGTGGTATGCTTTGGGTAAATAAAATTACCCTCTTCATCTTTCTTGGTGTGGATGTGACATGGCAGATCCAAAACATCATTTCCATCTTGATCCTTGACTTTCTTGGGCTTCCAGGGGCCTTTGGGTTTTCCCTTGAAATTTCCCTGGGTTACGGCCAGGGCCTCCCCAGGGGCGGCTGGCTCGGCCTTTCGCTTCTGCTTCCGACTGGAATTGCCTCCGGTTTCCTGGGCGACTGCTTTTTGCTTGCCACTCCGGAGTCGATCTTCATCTTCTCCGTTAGCATATTTGGTGGCAATTTCCATCATCCGATTCAGAAACATTTCTCCGGTCCGACCGAACTTCAGGTTCAACTCTCTGTTCTTGACGCCTTCTTTAAAGGCACAAACTGCTTGGTGATCTGGTACGTTCTCAACTGTGTGATGCAAAGTGATCCACCTCTGGATGTAATCCCTCAGAGTTTCACTCGGTTTCTGCATGCAAGACCGCAATTCTGTAAGGCCTGCGGGTCGCTTGCATGTTCCCTCAAAGGTTGTGACAAACACTCGAGAGAGATCCTCCCAAGTGTAGATGCTGCTGGGTGCTAACTGATTCAGCCACGCTCTGGCCGAGCCCTCTAACAGGAGAGGCAAATGCTTCATGGCCACCTCATCATTGCCACCGCCAATCTGTACAGCCACTCGGTAATCTTCGAGCCAAGTGTCAGGCTTAGACTCACCGGTGAACTTGCTGACTCCAGTCGCCAACCGAAAGTTGGGAGGAATCACTGCGGCCTTGATGGCTCGACTAAAACACTCTGGCCCCGAAACACGTACTCTGCTGCTGGCGGGCGCATCTCTGTTGTGGCCTTCCCGATGAGCCATGTTCCTGTCAACCAAACCTTGAACGAGGATAGATCTCGCGTCAAAGCCTGGGTCCCTGGGGTCGACTGGAATCCTCTGCCCAACGCTATGAGGGCGCCTGTCATCTCGATGTCGAGGCGCATATGACCCACTCCTCGGGGGAGGGGTTGGCACTCGACGTCGATCATCACGATCGGATCGGTGATCATACTGCTCATTCCTTCTGTACTGATCATGCCGGTCACCACGTCCCTCACGCCTCGGGGGCGACCTCGGGCTGTGAGCCGACTGGACTGTATCTGTTGCAACGGATCGACTGTGGATCCTATTCCGCGACTGAGAAACAGCGGAATTCTGGTTTCCCACCGCCCGGAGCAACGCTCTGATCTGCAACAAGCCCCTGCCAGCCTCCGACTGGGAGGGCTGAATCGATTCTGCTATACGGGCCGCAGCGGCCAAATTATGAACTGGGGTTCGGTATACCTGCGTCGGCGGGAAGAGCTGGTGTCGACTAGACTCGGGAGCCCACTGACGCGCTTGCTCGTCGAGTGCTCGCTGGAGATTCTCCAGTCGAGTGCGCTCGGCCAAGTTAGCCAAGCGCGTGTCCTCCAAGGCCCGGGCCTCGGGGGTCTCTCCGACGATAGGAGTGTGGAGTGCGTCCATGTTCCGGCGGCGAAGCTCCTCTCGCTGTAATGACGTGAGAGGTTCGGGGAGATACTCATCGTGGGGATGCGACGGGTCGCCCCCACCCGCGCCTCCATCAGCGCGAGGGAAACCGGGAGGACTGTGTGTTCCATCGACCGCCAGAATCTCAGCCGCTGGGTCGCTGCTGTCGCACTCGGATGCGGTCTCCGCGGAGCCAGTCGACAGGTCGAACAGGCCGCAGAGGGATTCGTCGGGCTCGATTGCCGTGACTTGTGGGGCGGCCGACTGGCGAGCCACGACATGCCTCACCCACCTCTGAAGTCTCGGCCGACCGGAGCGCTTGCGCCGGTGGGAGACAGAGCGGGGAGACGATACGGGGGCCGACCGATACTGGGTCGACGGCTGCCGCAGGAGGACGCCACGAACGCATGCGCGGAAATGCGTCGCACCGCGGACGGGGAGCGCGTCGATGTCGAGTGGTGCCTCCTGAAGCCAGGCGGAGTCGTCGGCGATGAACGTGAGCGCGCCGAGGCGGATCTCGCGGCCCTCCACCAAAACTCCACACGAAACCATGATCAAAGGGATCGGAAAAATCGCAACTTCTCCAATCAGGCGCTAAGATTCCGGCCCCACGGTGGGCACCAACTGCCGTGGTTCTAACTCTGACAGTGATGTAGGGGGGTGTGTATGGAGAGGCTAGATCTTAGCTATTGGGAAGTTGTAAACACACCAAGATGTACGAGTTCAGGCCCTTCACGAAGGAAGTAATAGCCCTACGTCTCGGTGCCCGGAGGCGGTCGATTGGATTATTGGCGTGTGAATAACAGAGGTGCAAACCCTTCATACAGAGGAGGGGGTGGCTTATATAGAGTTCGCTGGCCCTCTCCTGCCCTCAGTGATGCAGGGTTTAAGGTACATTTAAGGTTGGGCATTACTGGTAACGCCCCTAATAAAGTGCTATAATGACCATAAAGACTACTTAATAGCCGACCGTTTGCCTGCGGAGTGACTTTAGGTCTCCTGGCTGTCGAGTGGTTGGCTTCATGGTCGAGTGATAGCTTCTTGGTCGAGTGTCTTGAACCCGTCGAGTGGGATACCTTCAAGTCGATTGAAAGGTGACTTCTTCTAGGGATGTCCTAGGGTAGGGTTCTTTGGACAGGCCTGTGCCCCTACCCTAGGTACATAGCCTCATCAGTCACCGGAGGTGCGTGGAGGCGGCAGAGAAGTCTCCTGCGGTCTTCCGGTCATCGTGAACAGGAGGCCAAGGCAGGGCACATCGACTGCAAGAGGAGCAAGTGCTTCTACGGCGACGCATCGGTGCAGGGAACGAAAAGAAATGCACGGGCAGGAGGAAGGCCATGGCAGACGAGGGCTTGAGAAGCAGCAATAGGAGAGGCAGAGGCGAAGCAGGGAGGCGGAGCTCCTGCAAAACGGCGGCGGAGCGGCTGATTGCTGGTGGTCGTAGCCCCGGCAACGACGAGCTGCAGGAGGCCGGCCTTGAAGCGCCGTTGCTCGAGGCGAGGAGCAGGGGACGATGCCGATGAAGGGGAGGCCGGAGGTGGCACTGGCCTGCGGCGGCCGCAAGGCAACGGTCTTGGCGCGCCGGAGGTGGGAACGGGGCCCTGACGGCAGTGTTCGGCCGGGACCGGGCAAGGGCGGTGCAGGCGGCCTCTCCTGGAGGTGCAGGTGGCGAGATAATGCGGCGGCGGCCTCGCGCAAGGAGGATGACGGCGGATCGAGAGGTCCTCCTGATCGGGACGAGGAGGAGGGGGCACATCGCGAGGAGGACGAGTGGGTCGAGGGAGAGAAGGGTGCTGCGAGGGAGCGCTAGGGGATCGAGCGCCTCCTGGCGCTAGCTCTGTGTGTGGCAGCGCACAGGGAGAGATGGGGATCGATCGGGAGAGGAGGGATGGAGCAGCGTGGCTAGGTTAAGTGGGGGTTTAGGTGGGCTAGGCAAGCTGCGCAAATGGGCCGGCCTAGATGGACAGACCCAAGAAGCTGGGCTCTTCTCTCCGTCTATTCTTTTCCTTTTTAAAACAGACCAGAGAAGGAGAAGGAAAAGAAAAAGAAGGTAGGGGCGGAATCTGGGCACGAGGACAATTTTCCTGGACTCATAAAAATATGCATGGTCTGAGAAAATTACAAGAGGCAAGATCAGAAGATATGAATTCAAACTCATTTGAATTTAATCAAATGGTTTGAACTAGGGCTAGGGTTTTTAAGTGCCCAAGAATGTTGAGAATTTAGGTGGAGCTCGGGGAAGTGACGAAAGAAAATACAGGAAAAGCTTGGGGACCAAACTTGAAGCGGAAAAGGGCATGTGATAAATTGCATGTGTGTTATAGGTGATTCCGAAATTGGAATATTTAGTATAGCTCCCTAATATCGAGAGGATATGTTTTAAGGAGAAACCACCATGTGAGTTCCCTCAATTTAAACGGATCAAAGATCCACACGGTTTATTTAGTTGAGATGCAAAAGACTTAAGACATGATGACATGATGCAACGAACCAAAACGAATCACCGGACAACACTCGGAAACATGGAAGGCATCTGAAGCTCCGGTCTTGGGGCGTCACAGAAATCTAAGTTGAAAGATGATGGTAGCAACTACATGGACTGGGTCCGTAACTTGAGGATTATTCTCATTGCTGCACATACGAATTACATCCTGAAAGCACCTCTAGGTGACAAACCCGCTGCAGGAGCAACGACGGATGTTATGAACACCTGGCAGAGCAAAGCTGATGACTACTCGATAGTTCAGTGTGGCATGCTTTATGGCTTAGAACCGGGACTTCAACGACATCTTGAACGTCATGGAGCATATGAGATGTTCCAGGAGTTGAAGTTAATATTTCAAGCAAATGCCCGAATTGAGAGATATGAAGTCTCCAATAATTCTACAGCTGCCAAATGGAGGAGAATAGTTCTGTCAGTGAACATATACTCAGAATGTCTGGGTACCACAACCACTTGACTCAGTTGGGAGTTAATCTTCCTAATGATAGCGTCATTGACAGAGTTCTTCAATCACTACCACCAAGCTACAAGAGCTTCGTGATGAACTATAATATGCAAGGGATGGATAAGACGATTCCCGAGCTCTTCGCAATGCTAAAGGCTGCGGAGGTAGAAATCAAGAAGGAGCATCAAGTGTTGATGGTCAACAAGACCACTAGTTTCAAGAAAAGGGTAAAGGGGGAACTTCAAGAAGAATAGCAAGCCAGTTGCTGCTCAAGTGAAGAAACCCAAGTCTAGACCTAAGCCTGAAACTAAGTGCTTCTACTACAAAGGGACTGGTCACTGGAAGCGGAACTGCCCCAAGTATTTGGTGGAGAAGAAGGATGGCAAAGTGAAAGGTATATTTGATATACATGTTATTGATGTGTACCTTACTAATGCTCGCAGTAGTGCCTGGGTATTTGATACTGGTTTAGTTGCTAACATTTACAACTCGAAACAGGGGCTATAGATTAAGCGAAGATTGGCTAAGGACGAGGTGACGATGCGCGTGGGAAATGGTTCCAAAGTCGATGTGATCGCCGTCGGCACGCTACCTCTACATCTACCTTCGGGATTAGTTTTAGACCTAAATAATTGTTATTTGGTGCCAGCGTTGAGCATGAACATTATATCTGGATCTTGTTTAATGCGAGACGGTTATTCATCTAAATCAGAGAATAATGGTTGTTCTATTTATATGAGTAATATCTTTTATGGTCATGCACCCTTGATGAGTGGTCTATTTTTACTAAATCTTGATAGTAGTGATACACATGTTCATAGTATTGAAGCCAAAAGATGCAGAGTTGATAATGATAGTGCAACTTATTTGTGGCACTGCCGTTTGGGTCATATTGGTGTAAAGCGCATGAAGAAACTCCATTCTGATGGACTTCTGGAATCACTTGATTATGAATCACTTGGTACTTGCGAACCATGCCTAATGGGCAAGATGACTAAAACTCCATTCTCCGGAACAATGGAGCGCGCAAAAGAGTTATTGGAAATCATACATACTGATGTATGTGGACCAATGGACATTGAGGCTCGTGGCGGATATCATTATTTTCTCACCTTCACAGATGATTTGAGCAGATATGGGTATATCTACTTAATGAAACATAAGTCTGAAACATTTGAAAAGTTCAAAGAATTTCAGAGTGAAGTGGAAAATCATCGTAACAACAAAATAAAGTTTCTACGATCTGATCATGGAGGAGAATATTTGAGTTATGAGTTTGGTCTTCATTTGAAACAATGCGGAATAGTTTCGCAACTCACGCCACCCGGAACACCACAGCGTAATGGTGTGTCCGAACGTCCTAATCGTACTTTACTAGATATGGCGCGATCTATGATGTCTCTTACCAATTCACCGCAATTGTTTTGGGGTTATGCTTTAGAGACAGCTACGTTCACGTTAAATAGGGCACCATCTAAATCCGTTGAGACGACACCTTATGAACCGTGGTTTGGCAAGAAACCCAAGTTGTCGTTTGGGGCTGCGATGCTTATGTGAAAAAGCTTCAACCTGATAAGCTCGAACCCAAATCAGAGAAATGTGTCTTCATAGTATACCCAAAGGAGACTATTGGGTACACCTTCTATCACAGATGCGAAGGCAAGATATTCGTTGCTAAGAATGGATCCTTTCTAGATAAGGAGTTTCTCTCGAAAGAAGTGAATGGGAGGAAAGTAGAACTTGATGAGGTAATTGTACCTTCTCCCTTATTGGAAAGTAGTTCATCACTGAAATCAGTTCCAGTGATTCCTACACCAGCAAGTGAGGAAGCTAATGATGATGATCATGAAACTTCTGATCAAGTTACTACCGAACCTCGTAGGTCAACCAGAGTAAGATCCGCACCTGAGTGGTAATCCTGTTTCGGAGGTCATGTTACTTGACCATGACGAACCTACAAACTACGAGGAAGCGATGATGAGCCCAGATTTCGCAAAATGGCTTAAGGCCATGAAATCTGGGATGGGATCCATGTATGAGAACAAAGTGTGGACTTTGGTTGACTTGCCCAATGATTGGCAGGCCATAGAGAATAAATGGATCTTCAAGAAGAAGACTGACGCTGACGGTAATGTTACTGTCTACAAAGCTCGACTTGTTGCAAAAGGTTTTCGACAAGTTCAAGGAGTTGACTACGATGAGACCTTCTCACCCGTAACGATGCTTAAGTCCGTTCGAATCATGTTAGCAATTGCCGCATTTATGAAATTTAGCAAATGGATGTCGAAACTGCATTCCTTAATGGATATCTTAAAGAAGAGTTGTATATGATGCAACCAAAAGGTTTTGTCGATCCAAAAGATGCTAACAAAGTGTGCAAGCTCCAGCGATCCATTTATGGACTGGTGCAAGCCTCTCGGAGTTGGAATATATGCTTTGATAGTGTGATCAAAGCATATGGTTTTATAAAGACTTTTGGAGAAGCCTATATTTACAAGAAAGTGAGTGGGAGCTCTGTAGAATTTTTGATATTATATGTAGATGACATATTGTTGATCGGAAATGATACTGAATTTCTGAATAGCATAAAAGGATACTTGAATAAGAATTTTTCAATGAAAGACCTCGGTGAAGCTGCTTATATATCGGGCATCAAGATCTATAGAAACAGATCAAGACGCTTAATTGGACTTTCACAAAGCACATACCTTGATAAAGTTTTGAAGAAGTTCAAAATGGATCAGGCAAAGAAAGGGTTCTTGCGTGTATTACAAGGTGTGAAATTGAGTCAAACTCAATGCCCGACCACTGTAGAAGATAGAGAGAAAATGAAAGTCATTCCCTATGCTTCAGCCATAGG
Organism: Triticum urartu; assembly: GCF_003073215.2. NCBI lineage: Eukaryota > Viridiplantae > Streptophyta > Magnoliopsida > Poales > Poaceae > Triticum > Triticum urartu. Next base: position 235,441,080 of record NC_053025.1, on the reverse strand, counting down.
TTCTATCATGTATGCTATGTTGTGTACCAGACCTATGTGTGCCTTGCTGTTAGTTTAGCAGGTAGGTACCAAAGTAATCCAGGAGTGGACCACTGGACAGCGGTCAAGAACATCCAAAAATACCTAAAAAGGACTAAGGATATGTTTCTCGTTTATGGAGGTGACAAAGAGCTCGACGTAAATGGTTACGTCGATGCAAGCTTTGACACTGATCCGGATGACCCTAAGTCACAAACCGGATACGTATTTATATTAAATGGTGGAGCTGTCAGTTGGTGCAGTTCCAAGCAGAGCGTCGTGGCGGGATCTACATGTGAAGCGGAGTACATAGCTGCTTCGGAAGCAACAAATGAAGGAGTCTAGATGAAGGAGTTCATATCCGATCTAGGTTCCATACCTAGTGCATCGGGTACAATGAAAGTCTTTTGCGACAATACTGGTGCAATTGCCTTGGCATAGGAATCTAGATTTCACAAGAGAACCAAGCACATCAAGAGACGCTTCAATTCCATCCACGATCAAGTCAAGGAGGGAGACATAGATATTTGCAAGATACATACGGATCTGAATGTCGCAGACCCGTTGACTAAGCCTCTCTCACGAGCAAAACATGATCAGCACCAAGACTCCATGGGTGTTAGAATCATCACAATGTAATCTAGATTATTGACTCTAGTGCAACTGGGAGACTGAAGGAAATATGCCCTAGAGGCAATAATAAAGTTGTTATCTATATTTCCTTATATCATTATAAATGTTTATTATTCATGCTAGAATTGTATTAACCGAAAACTTAGTGCATGTGTGAATACATAGACAAACAGAGTGTCACTAGCATGTCTCTACTTGACTAGCTTGTTGATCAAAGATGGTTAAGTTTCCTAGCCATAGATAAAGAGTTGTCATTTGATAAATAGGATCACATCATTAGAGAATTATGTGATTTACTTGACCCATCCTTTAGCTTAGCACGATGATCGTTTAGTTTACTCCTATTGCTTTCTCCATAACTTATACATGTTCCTATGACTATGAGATCATGCAACTCCCGAATACCGGAGGAACACTTAGTGTGTTATCAAACATCACAACGTAAACTGGGTGACTATAAAGATGCTCTACAGGTGTCTCCGATGGTGTTTATTGAGTTGGCATAGATCAAGATTAGGATTTGTCACTCCGAGTATTGGAGAGGTATCTCTAGGCCCTCTCTGTAATGTACATCACTATAAGACTTGCAAGCAATGTAACTAATGAGTTAGTTACGGGATGTAGCATTACGAAACGAGTAAATAGACTTGCCGATAACGATATTGAACTAGGTATGATGACACCGACGATCGAATCTCGAGCAAGTAACATACCGATGACAAAGGGAACAACGTATGTTGTTGTGCGGTTTGTCCGATGAAGATCTTCGTAGAATATGTAGGAACCAATATAAGCATCCCAGTTCCGCTATTGGTTATTGACCGAAGATGAGTCTCGGTCATGTCTACATAGTTCTCGAACCTGTAGGGTCCACATGCTTAACATTTGGTGATGATCGGTATTATGAGTTTATGTGTTTTGATGTACTGAAGGTAGTTCGGAGTCCCGGATATGATCACAGACATGACAAGGAGTCTCGAAATGGTCAAGACGTAAATATTGTCGTGGTTCTAAGTCTGACAGTAAAATAGGGGGTAAGAATGTAGAGGCAGGATCCTAGCTATGGTGAGATTGTGCACGCATGATGTACGAGTTCAGGCCCTTCGTGGAGGAAGTAAAAACACTATGTCTCGGTGCTTGGAGGCTCGGTCGATTGGAATATGCGTGATGTTACAGGGGGTGCGAACCCTTTGTGCCAGAGGAGGGGGTGGCTTCTATAGAGTGCGCCGGACCCCTCCAGCCCTCAATTGCACAGGGTTTAAGGTACATAAAGATGGGCTTTACTGATAACGCCAACAAGAAAGATACATGAATGACTATTAAGTCTATAGGGTAACGCCTGACCGTTGCCATACAGAGTGACTTTAGATCTTCTATCTGTCGAGTGATTCTTGTTACGGTCGAGTGAGTACCCCTTGGTCGAGTGAACTTGAATCTTCCGAGTGGAATGTTTATGCTCGAGTGAATGATGGCATCCCTCGAATGTTTCTGACTTTAGGTCAATGTCCTTGCGGAGGGTGTCTAGGTCAGGCCTATGACCCTACCCTAGGTACATGTCGTCGTCATTAGCCCCCGAATGGTTCAAGGTTCGAGTGGGAAAAGGAGTGGAAGTTGGTCCCGACTCTGTTAGACGCTGCGGAAGCATTTTCCTTAGACTGATGAGTTATGCGACAACTTTGACTTCATTTTCAGTCATCTTGATCCATTCTAAAGTAGTCGAGTGAACTTTTGCTGATAAGCTTCGAGTGTTGATATGGAAGAAATCTTTAGTCTGACAGGTTGCTCTGCTGTTCCCGAATCTTGCGGGATTCTAAATTTTGGGAAGCGCGCGGGACGAAGGAGGCCGCAATAATCGGGATGGATTAGGAAGGAGCGCCTCGATCACCGTGCCACCTTTTTCGCCACGTACCGAGTGAGCGACAGTTGCGGGATTTGACATGATTGCCCGGGCCTAGTCGCCAGTCACTCGGAAATGACTCCATATAAGGCGTTGAGTTGGGGAATTTTTCACAGTGCGCCCCAATTTCTCCTTCTTCCTCCTCTGCTTCTCCACCGCTACCGATTCCGCTCTCGATGCCACCTCCCGCCCGTGCGCCTCTTTCTGCGATGGCGAAGGACAAGACGGAGGCGCTGGAGCATGCAAAGAAGGGAGCGGCGAAGGGGAAAGGCAAGAAGACTGGCAGGAGTGGGTCGTCGTCGAGATCCGGCTTGCCATGCGACTGGGTTCAGGGCGACTGGATCCAGTCCACAATCGTGTTGGATGACTTGCAAGACCTGGCCGAGAGTGGACTGATTGAGCATGGTTCCTGGAGGCTCCCGGGGGATGAAACGGAGCCGCAACCTCAGGAGGGTGAGTGTGTCTTACTCGCCACTCACGTCGACTGCGGTTTTTATTTGCCCCCACATCCCTTTTTCCGTGCATTCTTGAACTTCTTCGGTGCCCAACTCCACCGTTTCTCTCCCAACACTATCACGTACCTTGTTGCCTATGTCTCCTTGTGTGAGAATTTCCTGGGCTGCCGACCGCACTGGGGTCTGTTTAAGCACATCTTCACATGTCGCTCACAGACTGTGAAAAAAGCTAGCCCGAGTGACAAGAAAACCCAGGTGATCCGGATGTGTGGGGGCTTAGGTATCCAGATGAGGGGGAAGAGCGCTTTTCCCGCGATGACTCTCCCTGACTCGGTTAGAGGGTGGCAGCCAACTTGGTTTTATTGCAAAGACAAGTCGACCCCTGGTCATTCGACTGGTCTCCCTCCCTTTTCCTTAGAGCGAGTCCAGAAACCACTTCCTTGAGAGTGACTCCAGCAGAGAAGGAGGAGGTGACCATGTTGATGGAGCGAGTAATTCAGCGGATCCATGAGGGTGTGACCGGTCTGCACACTGACACGGCATTCAACTTTGAATGTTGCTCATGGCGGCATCTCGATAGTGCATCCACGGCTCGGTTCAGTGGTCCTGCCTTGTACTGAATACGGAACTGTAGCCCCACCAATTTGGTAAACACGCACTGCTGAATTGGGGTATTCAAGCGCTGATCAGTGAGATTGAGCAGGCTCTTTTGATCTATGCAGATCAGGAACTCTGCGTGTTGAAGATAAGGTCGCCAATGGTCGATTGCTAGAAGCAGCGCCAAACATTCCTTCTCGTAAGCTGAGAGGCCCAGGTTCCAAGGACAGAGTGCCTTACTCAAGTAAGCGACGTGATGTGCGTCTTGCATCAGGACTGCCCCCACTCCGGTAGCACTTGCGTCAGTCTCCACTACAAACTGCTTCGAGAAGTTCGGTAATGCCAGCACCGGGGCTTGGATGAGAGCGCGTTTGAGTTCTTGGAATGCCTCTTCGGTGACGTTCGTCCAGACGAATAGCGAGTTCTTGCGGAGAAGATCTGTGAGGGGTCGGCTGATGATGCCAAAGTTGCGCACGAATTTGCGGTAGTAACCAGCTAACCCCAGGAACCCGCGCAATTCCTTCACTGATTCTGGCTGTGGCCAAGTTGTCACTGCCTGAATCTTGTCTGGAAGTGTTGAGACTCCTGCCTCGCTAATCTGGTGCCCCAAGTATGAGATAATGTTCTGCGCGAATGTGCATTTGGAGAGTTTTGCTCGCAGGTTGTTTGCCTTCAGTATGGAGAGCACCTGACGTAACAGCAGTAGATGGTCGGGGAAGGTGGCTGAGTGCATCAGGATATCGTCCATGAAAACAAGAACCCCTTTTCGCAGCAGTGGTCCAAACATTGTGTTCATGCCCCCCTGAAACATGGCTGGTCCACCTGTCACTCCGTATGGAAGCACACGGAACTGAAAATGTCCTTGATGCGTTTTAAATGCTGTCTTCTCTTCATCTTCAGGACGCAGTCTGATCTGGTGGTATCCTGCTCGCAGGTCCAGCTTCGAGAACCACTTGGATCCTGCTAGCTCGTCGAGCAGTTCGTCGATTACTGGCAAGGGATATGTGTTCTTAACTGTAATAGCATTCAGATGTCGAAAGTCCACACAGAACCGCCGGGTCAGATCCTTCTTCTTGACTAACAACACTGGCGACGAGAAGGGACTGATGCTTGGAGTAATCAGTCCGGCCTTGAGCATTTCTTTGACCTGGTTTTCGATCTCCGTCTTCTACTCCGGGGTGTAACGGTATGGCCGGATGTTAACTGGCTTGGCCCCTGGCAGCAATGTGATCGAGTGATCCCAATCCCGATGCTGAGGAAGCCCTGTAGGTTCTGTAAAAACCACTTGAAAGTCGTTGATCACTGTTTGCACTTCTGTTGGAAGTTTCTCTTTGTTGGTCTCCTCGGGCGCAATTGCACACAGGGTCACGAAATGGAGGATATCGCCTTCAGCTTCCATAGCTCTGAGCTGAGCCGCTGACACCTCAGGAACTGATTGCAGTCGTGATTGAATCCCTGTCAGCAACACCTCCTTGCCTTCGTGGATGAACTGCAGTGTTTTGTTGGTCCAGTCCACCCACATCAGTCCACATTTCTCTAACCAATCCATTCCAAGAACCATATCATATCACCCTAGAGATAGCACTCGCAGGTCAGACTGGAACACTTGCCCTTGCGTCTTCCACTTGCATTGCGGCAGAATGCCTATGCATGATAGAGTGCCCCCATCGGCTATCTTCACCGGTACGGGAGCCAGCGGCTCCACTGCGGCTTGCATTCTCGCCGCGCTTTGCTCACTCAGAAAACTATGCGAGCTGCCAGAGTCGACAAGAATCAACACTTCGATGCCCTCGATTCGCCCCAGCAACCTCACTATACGTGGTGTGGTTTGACCTGTTGTGGCTAGCTTGGAGATGGACATCAACACCTCCTCTTGGCCTTCGTCATCACGCTGCTGCTCTGGGTACTCTGCTTGCAGCAGCTCCAAGAGCTCTTCGACGACGTGGAGCTGGACTGTAGGCGCGCATTGGTGGCCCTGCCCCCATCGCTCGCCGCACTTGAAGCAGAGTCCGCGGGCGCGACGATAGTTCCTGAGCGCCGCCACGCGATCGTCTCCGCGGCCTGCCCTCTCGAGGGCATTTGCTGCTTCCTGGCCTCGACAATCCTCCACCGGCACGCCTGGTGGTTGCTGGCGTGGCTGCGGCACGCCGACGACCCCGATGGGACGAGGTGGTATGCGCGGCCCCCCGCCCTCTTGCCGTCGATGATCTCGACGGGGAATCGCGTCCAGCACCTCCTCCTGCAAGGAAGCCAGCGAGAAAGCGGAGTCCAAGTCCTTTGGTTGATGTAATAACACACCCACACGAATCTCATGTTTAAGCCCTTCTAAAAATTGTGTGGTAAAAAACACAGGATCAAAAGCAGGGTTGTGCACTAACAAGTGATACATGATTTCCTCAAATTGCAGCATGTGCTCATGCACAGTGCCAGTTTGTTTCAGCAGACGAAACTGCCGGAGGTGCACCTGATACTGCTCTCTCCCAAATTTTGTGCCTAAGGCTGTACAGAGTTCGTCCCAGTGCATTGATCCGCTCGTGGACTCCTGAAGTTGCAGCCAGCGCGCCGCACTACCCGTGAAGTGTAAGGTAGCAACGCGAACCCACAGATCTGGCTGCACGCCATACACCTCAAAGTATTTCTCGCATCTGGTTCGCCCGAATTGCGGATTTCCCCATCAAACACCGGAAAATCAAGTTTAGGCAACGACCAGTTAGGGAAATGTGGTGCGGGCTGGTCGATCTGATGCGGTACGAGCGAATCGGATGCACGAACAGTAACTAGAGCATGGGAATCGGCCAAGGACTTACCCTTGACCGGAGGCGGCAACTGGGTGGTGACCACCCCGTGTGTCATGCCCCCGGTGGTGTCGATCTCGCCGTGGCCTAACGGCCCGTGGTGCTCGGTGGTGTCGGGCGTCGAGGCCGGTCGCACCACCGCGTCGCCCTCCGGGATCGGATCCGGAGGTGCCGCCAGGATCGGGTGGAGCGCGATGCGCCCCACTTGCGTGCGCAGCTCGTCGACTTGTTGTTGAAGGTGAGTGACCGCGGGCCTCCACAGCTCCAACGACTGCTGGATCGCGTCGAGGCGGGCTTCGTTGGCCAGCCGCCCGTCGTGGACGACCTTGGCGAGGGCCGCGAGTTGCTCCTCCATCGCCGCCGCTTGCTGCGCTTGCTTCGTATGGTAACGTGGCTTGGGGTAGGCGGTCTCCAGATCGACGGCTGGACCTCTGATACCAGATGTAAGGGGACTGATCTAGGCTACAGATCTGAGGAGGGAGATCGAGCAAGGGAGGTAGGTGAGACGAGGGGAAGGAAGGGGATAAGGAGGAGGAAGATCAGCTTCTCTCCGTTCGGTTCGATTATGTCATATCATGCCTTACAACTGGCCACACTTGGCTCTTAAGTAACCCACACGACTCAACTACTCCACCCGACTCGGTCTCACCTCCTCTGGTTCGACTCTCTTCTGGTCTGGGTCGCTGACCATGAGCCCCGCCGTTACATATGTTGGCTCCGCCACTGTTTATGTATCAATAGTGTATAATTAACTAAAAAAAGGCGATCCCTCAATAAAAAATGGTTGCTCTAAGCCAGGGCGTCCGGGGAAGGAGAGCGCGCCGCGTCGCACACTCTACTCGTCTCCGAACCAAACCCAAACCAAAGCAAAGGAGGAGAAGAAAAGTCGCGACGGGTCACGTGCCATGCGCGGGGCCCGCCCGGCAGCTTTGGGAACCAATGAGGGGCGTGCAAGTGATCGGATCGCGGCCGGCGGCTGTCGTCCACTACTTCCCACACCGGCAGGGGCCCCACCCCCGAGGCGCTCCCAGCCGCTAGTTAATCTGCCCACGCACCACACACCACACCAGCCGCAAATAAGATATAAAATCTTCGCTGATTTACTCTATTTTCTTATTCCTGCCAATTTGTTTCTCATTCTCGCTGCTGCCGTGGTTGCATATCCTGCTACCTGCTGCCCCATCCTTGCTCTACTTAAAAAAGAAAAAAAAATATTTTTCCTCCCGAAGGCTCTAGAGGCGGAGGAGGAGCGGAACCAGGCCTTTCGTCCTCTTTCTACGGCCAAGACGTCCAGAAGCTACGCGCGGGTCCCTCCTTCTTCCCACAGGCGGATCAGGGAGCCTCTGCAGATTGACCTTCGTTTGGATTCGGATTCAGGTTGGGCTTTTTTATCGGTGAATTTCTTCCGTTTCTTTTTCTTTTTGGTTCCGTTTGCTGCTTCTCTCGAGTTTATTTTACGTGTGGTGGTTGATTCTCAGATTTGTTTGTGTGTGTGTATGTGCGCGCGCGCGCGCGCTTACATAGCTTTCCGGTTTGGTTAGCTGTTTATCGGCTTTCACTCTTCCTTTTCTGTTGGAAGAGAAATTCTCCATCTTACCTTTGTCGAGTGTTGAAATTCGGATCCGGCGTCGGGGGTGTTTGGTTGCAAGTTGAGTAGTATTTTTCTTGTCAACATTTCTGGAGACTTTTAAGGGATTTTTTTATTGTTTTTGCAGGTTTGATCCAACCCAAATCCAAATCGTCTGATTTGGCAAGGTGAGAAACTCCGAATTCTATCTATCCGAGTGTTTTTGCATGTGCAGTATAGCAGATAGAATCCCCCGGGTTTATTTTACACTTTCTCTAATATTCATACTGTATTACTCAACTTAATGGTCAGTGTTTTCTAGGATTTGATCAACAACTGGGGATCCTGAGTTGAATATGATATCAAATCCGGTGAATTGGTACAGTTTCGGGCCTGGATAGAAGCTGTAGTGATGCCAGATTGGAAGGCGGGCGAGGTGATATCCTGATTTTGATGAGTCTCTGTTTCTTAACTGGATATTGCATCTTAGTAATAGTTTTCCAAGCGGCCGAATAAAATACCGTTAGATGTATTGGTATGTAACTAGAAATTAAGACGTACAAGTTCTTCTGACCTTAAATAGTACAGTACCTGGCTCAGATAGTGGCTAAAAATTTGATATGTCATCAAAATGGAGGAATTAAAATTGGCCTGTCATGTCTAGATTCTGTATATCATGTACCATAGCCTTCATGCTAACTTTGTGTTTTTGTATTCTATACCTAATTACCTAATTTTGATGCCTCAAGTTTTCTTTTTACTGTTCAAGTAACTTGAATGACATGTTAGACCTGCTTACCTTTATTTTTTGCGAAAAAGACCTGCTTATCCATTCGCAAAACAAAAGACCTGCTTATCTTTCGTTGGGTAAGCATATGAACCAAGAGTATAAGACATGAATCTTCTGTTGCCATTGATTCGTCCCAATCTCTTTGTTGCTGCTGTTCAGCATCCGTCTATTGCCGACCTTCACTTGTTTTTGATGTGCAAACAATACATGAGTAGTGCTAGTAAGATAACCCCTGATATGGCAGCGTACCAATAGTGTACTGGGGACAGTTACCTTTGAAGCAAGTTGATCCGGCATAAGAAATTCTATGATCAGATTGATGTTCCGCTACAGGTCTCACCTACAGAAAATTAGTTACATACTTTCCAGTGATAGAGCAATGTTTCGTGGTATAATCAGCCACATGCTGAACTCTGTTATTTGTCAAGTCTATTCAGTAATTCAAATCACATTGATTCTCTCCGAGCAATAGAGTTGTTTCATGTTCAGCTATTTCCCTTAATACTCAATAAAAGTAATTAGATTCCCCTGCTGTTCACCTGTGACTAAGCATGTAGTGTTTTTACAGTTTGAAGGTAAATTCAAGGATGAATTTGCTCGGGGTAATAGCAACTTGCAAGAAGATGGAGCAGGGCCTTTGAATATCTCAAATAAGAAACTGAAGCATGGGATTACCACTGAAGAGAACCCGCAGGGTGTCGTGTCTACAGCAACTAATTCAGATTCGCGGAAACTTAATTCAGACCACATCTACTCTACCTGTGTGGTAGCTTCCGACCATGTAAGAGACTGCAAAATTGAATCAAGTGCTTTTCCCTTGAGCAGAGATGATACTACATCTGGAACAAGATACCAAACAGAAAACTGGAACAATTGCCAGTTTGCACTGAGTAATGGCTCAGCTGTTCTCAACAATCACAGTGTTCCGCAAAGTGATCTCAATTATGGAGATAATGATCTAAACTTCATTGATTGGCCTAGCATTGATAATTTTGAGGATGTTGATACACTATTCAGGTACTTTGAATGTTTCACTTGCTGACTGTGTAAGATCTTACATAAAAATAGTGAAACAGACTCTGGTCCTGTTTGGCTAATTGTTTTTCTCCGTCTAAGGGGGTGTGATTCCACATATGGTGAACAACAACTGGAGAACACTGATGAGCTGTCATGGATTCCTTCTTCAGATGCCATTTACTCTTCCGATGTTGCTCTGCAGGCAGGTTTTGACTCTTCTTATTCAGACTATGGTATGCTGGATGACCTGTCAGCATTCCCTTGTGCACAAGATAAATCCCTACCAACAGCAGACGAGCAATTCAATGACAATTATCCATTCAATGAGCAAAAGAATGTTGATGTATATGGAGAACAGGCAAGTAAACTGATTATCCTTTCTTCTACAATTGGTTTATCTGGTTGCCATTCAAGCCTTTTTTTATTAATATTTTTGTATGTACCACAGGCTTACCAGGGGGGTGCAATGGAATTGTTGTCCACTGACCAGATATGCAATGGAGATGGAAACCTTGATATGGTAATTTTACCTCTTTAATCTGTCTAATAATATTAAAAATTACAGTGGGTGTGTTATTCTATGAAGGATATGTTTTCAATAGAGTAATTAAGATAGTGATTCATGCTTTCAGTGCGGATATGGTAGCCTTGATATGGTACTATGGTAGTTTGACCTTTTTTTATTAGTCTAAATAAAAGGACATTGTGTGTTTGCTTGGTTGGTATGTTGGTCAATGGTGTGTTCTCAGTGGAATAATTAGGGAACATGATTCATTTTTTCAGTTCCAATGTCCCTATTTTTGCAAGGTAGAATTTCAGTTTTCCTAATTGTTTCATAGTTCTCCTGTTTCCAGTCTTCGAGAAAAAAAAATACAGTTACTCTGTAAGATTGCGATTTGATTTATTTTCTGCTGCTCTAATGTAAGTACATGTTCCTTCCTGTCATTTGTGGCAACTTGTAGCGCCTCGAGATCCAGCACTATGCAGATCTAGCACTTCCTTTAGTATCTGCATAATTGATCCTAAGATGTCACCTTACACAACATGCACGTGACGACATGCACGCTATGCGGGTGGAAAATAAGTATCACAACACAAGTCATGAAAGAATCCGGAACAACAACATATATGTAAAACAACTCCGGAGATTCAAATTGACTGAATGAATACAAATAGGGTCTTTCGACCAAGATACAACTCACACAACGAAAGCGCATATACCTTAGATATGTATTGTTTAACAAATGCCTTAAGAAGGCTCAAATGCATCATGAAGCATGGTAAAGGATTCCACTATGTCTACCTACACATATTAAATGGATTTGAAGCATCATATGTAGCATTTCGAACTAAATCCATTGCAAAAGTTTATTATGGTTGCACCCTAAACATGATTTTAGAAGTGATTAACATGATGCACGTCGTGGGACTCTGACAATGGGTTGCGAGGTCCGGTGGGGGCTGCCGTCGTTGGGGACGACGAGGAGGCGGCCGGAAGCAGCGGGGTCGACGAGAGTTGACCGATGGTAGAGATGGCTTGGTTCGGTGGCGGAGTGGCGGCCTTCTGGTTGGCGGTCGCCAGGGGCAGAGGAGCCACGCGACGACGGAAGGACGGGTTTTCGGATCTGGCGGCGGGGCCGGTGGTGGTGAATGATCTCCGCGGCGGCGCTGTGGTGGGGCTTGGCTGCGAAGGACGGGGCTACGGGCTCGAGTGTCGGCGAGCTGCAGGCCTTTGGGTGGCTTAGGCCGTCGGATTCGGATCTGCACGGATCTCGATGTGGTGGCTGGATCTGGGGTGGCGGTGGCGGTTAGGGTTAGGGTTTGGGGGTCTCCTTGGGCAGCTTGGGCTGGTTAAACGGAGAAGGGGTCTGATGGGCCTTGCTGGGCCGGCTGCGTTGCGTCTCATGTTAAGCTCATCACAGGAGCGCTACTTCTAACGAGCGCCCATTGGGCCGGCCCACTGCAAACAATGTCAATTTTATCTAGTTTTTTTTTATTAATTAAGGACTATAGCTTCGGTAAAACTGTGTCTACCATAGCTTGCCACAGAACTAGTTAAGGGTCGCTAAACTTTTAACGGTTTAAAAGTTATCAAAAAATATGAAATAAATATGGGAGCATCTCTCTAATGTAATAAGATGATTCAACGGAGGGATTGTCAAAATATGCATCTATGTATCCTTGGCAAAAATAATAAGCATTTCAGCTCACTGCGACATAAATATATATTAAACTATTTGTTTTTTTGTCCAGGACACATACAGTCGTATTTTTTTAATCCCTCTGTTGGATCATGTTATATTATAGGTGTGTTGGTTCAGTATTTTTTTTCAGAATTTTTGAGAACTTTTGCACCGTTGAAACCCTTAACTAGTTCTGTGGCAAGCACTTGTAGAAAATCCTACTCCCTATAGCTTCCGTATAATAAATGTTTGGGGCATCACACGAACTCTGAATTGGATGAAATCTATATGTGGCCTCTCTAGATTATAACAAGGCCACATGAAAAATACATACAATCCATTTGGACTTCATTTACTATTTATTTATAAAATAAATCCATTTATTAAATAAATGGGTTTTGAACTACGAGTAATAGGTAGGCTTAGGCGAAAATTGTGAAATAATCTGAGTAGCTCCCAAATATCACAAAAAGATAATGTGCAAAGTGTGTGGAGGTGAGTCTTGGGCTAAAACACCAAAAGGGAGAAGGGTTTATTTATTCACCATTTTAAAAAATGGCAAAATAAAATGGGTCTTGGGGTCTAGTAAAAATATCCAAATTCCTAATGAAATGCAACATGATGCTGATGCAATGCTTATGATGCAAAAATAGAAGAACAACCAATTTCTAATTTGTGGTAAACCCTGGGCTGTTCCAAGAAGCCACTGTAATAGTTGAATTGACAACCACAGTATGTAACTGCATTAGCATTATTTATTCTGATACGACATGTGTTTGGGAGGTGGTAAGGAGAACAGATCATCTATTACTATTAGTGCATGATCTTTTTCGAGTAAAGTGGTATCCATTTGAGATGTCACTTTTTCCCCAACTATTTATAAAATTTATCTTTATTTGTTTACTGCCATGGCAATATTGCAGATTGGCGAGCGATATTCATCAGAAAATGCCTTGCAACAGTTGGAGGACAGGAAGTTTTCTGTACCTTCAGGATCTCAATTAAGCTCCTCCCAGAATTTACTGAAGCAAAAGCACCACTCAGATAAAACTTCACCAAGTAACATTACTTCTGATTGCTATTCAGATAGAAACTGCCAGTTCAGTCCATCTGGATCTTTTGCACAGAGGAACTTGATGGGTAATATATATAAAAGAAATTTCACAGGATATTTGTATGAGTATTTGTTATGAGCGTGTTTGTCTGCCTTTTGGTCTAATTATCAGACTTGATGTATGAGTGCAGTTCAAAAACAAGTGGCTAATTTGCAATCAGGACAGCTCATAAATGATGAAGGACAACTTGGTCAACAAACATTGACTAGAAGAGCTTCATATCCTTGTGAGAACTATGAGGTTGAAAAGAAGGGCTTTGGAAAAAGAAGTAAGGATACACTGGGTACATCAGTAGTGGTGGATGGCTCTTTTGTGTCGTCTCTTTCTTCTGATAATTCAGTTGAAGAAAGCAGCTTCCGACAACTTCAGGATGCAGTTAGTCAGGTACAGGTTTATTTTCTGCCTTCCTTTTGTATGTATGGTTCATCAAGTTGAAATACCTTTACCTCCAGCCATAGTTCTTCATACAAGCAACTTGTTTTTTTGTAATAGGACTTGTAGCAGCTTCTTCACTGTGATGTTTCCACATTCTTGCCTCTTGGCATTTTGATTCCCTTAAATGGTCATAATCTTGAACTGAATAAATCAATGCTATACTATTGGTACAAGCAATGCTTCCGTGTCCTGCTTCATTAGTGTGTGTTATATTTTGGAGCTTACCTTCTTTGCCCCTATTGTTGTTTCAGTTGGATGTGAAAACCAAACTGTGCATTAGAGATGGTTTGTACCGCCTGGCAAGAAGCGCGCAAAATCGACCAGTTTTCCCAAATGCGATCAATAGACATGAAGAAAGCCGGGATGCAAAGGATACACAAAATATGGAAACTTCGGGCAAGTACGTTGGGATTCTCATAAAAGACCATACTTTGTATAATCATGAATTTTTTATTTGTGGCTTTGCCATTGTCCAGTAACATTTGTTTAATGTTTGTCGAAATGTGTCTATTTTATCTCTGGCACAATCTCTTATCTTATAACTCAGTTTGAAATATTGAATCTTATTTCTCTAAAACAAATAAAGTATCTTACTCGTTAAGAAGATAGTCTGTAGATCAAAGAACTTGTTTATTTTATGATGAGCAATTGGGAAGACAGTTATTCTTGATGATTGTTGCAGTTGTATAGCTGATTTAGTAGTAACTTAACCGGTAATAGCTGGTAATTATTGAACATGATCCGATCTTGATTGAGAATGGTCACTTTAGTAGCATTAATTAAACTGCATTGGAGTTCTCTGTTTCCTTTCCATGTTGATGTTTCTGTTTTGTAGGTTTGTTGATCATAGGAGCATTGAGACGCAGACAAATCCAATTGATCGTTCTATAGCACTCTTACTTTTTCATCAGCCATCAGACCAAGTGGCTGGAGCTGTTGAGAATCCTCGCCACTAAAATCTCATGTTAGCACGTGTTCCCTTTTTCTCTCTGATTTGCTGTTTCACTTTTAACATGTCGACTCAAGTCATGAGCGATTTGTATCCTGCAGAACGAGAACCACAAGGCCTATGCTAAAAACTAGGTTGGTTAATGTTGCGAAAATTACTGGAGATGGCTCGTGGAAATTCAAGGATCGCCTTTATTCATATGTAATCATCATCTCCGTGAATGCAGGAGCAATTGTGAATGTTTATCCGATATGGTATGGTATGCACCGTTTTAATCGTTAGTCGGCTGCAAGAAAAAAAAAGTACACCAGTTACAGCCAGCCGTGACTGTTGGTACCCCTATTGTGAATTCGATCGCGAAGGTTGACTTTGTGTTGTTCTGACTAACATTTTGTGTAATCTCAAGACACAGATATTGACTTGTATAATGATTATTTTGTGTAAACTTGACAAGACGATCTCTAACTTGTGCAGAAAATTTCTTAAATTCCCTCCCATTTCTATCTGTGGAAGTCAATGGGTTTCACACGCTATAAGGCTTGACATGGAGGTTCTCAGTTTTTTTGAAAGAAAAAAAAAGATAATTCGGCAACAGTAGAGTCCTATAGGCTGATAGGCGGCATTATGCCTATGTTGAAACGGTTGGTAGACCGATCAGGAGATTAGGCTGCCACCCATTCAATCACGTACACATCACCTTGAATAGCGGTCGGAGTACCGCTCGTTATAGCATAGACCACATATGAAGTGAATACATACAACGAAAAACCAATGATAAGGCATACTCTTCCATTCTTATTAGGGTTTTGAACCTATTTGAAATACCGTTCAACTAATGGTAGAAAACATTGGCAACACTTATGGACGGATGCAAACTCGACTATTTGGATGACTGACCACGTAAAATGCGCAAACTTGTATTGAAAAAAGAGGTGTTTGATTGTCTCGTCATGAGTACAAAAACATCACTTCTTACCTCCTGGCCAGTTACGTCGTCCGAGGTTGTCTTTAGTTAGCACAGCACCTCTACGAAGATACCACATGAATATTTTAACTTTTAGTGAAATTTTCGCCTTCCAGATTTTTTTGTTATTACTTATCAGTACCTCAAAATGCGTGAGCACATGATACATAGAGTCTACAATAAAAGGCCCCGACGTAGTAAGTTTCCAGCGAAACACATCACGACCTTGTGTCAGGTAATCAGATCTAGAAAGGATAAGAGATTATGCCATGACATAAGTCGGGTGCCAATCAAATCCCGCTTGAATGAAATATTCAACACGGATGAGCTGAGCACCTACGCAATAGTAGTGTTCTTATCGCGAGCAATGTTGTACAAGGCTGGATATTGTTCTCGGAGACTGGCATTGCCTAGCCAGATGTCTTCACAGAAATGAATCTCCGACCCATCCTTTATCGCGAAAGACCCAAAGCAAGAAAATTGTTTCTTTGCCGCCATTAGGCCAGCCCAAAAGTGCGAGTCCCCAAGTTTCCAATATGCCCGAGACACCGCCATTTGGCCTAGATACTTGTTGCGCAGTATGGTTTGCCAAATACCATCCCCAGTAAGAAGTTTGAACAACAATTTACTAAGTAGGGCCTCATTCTTAACCGGCAGCTCATGAATTCCAAGTTCACCTTGGTCTTTCGACCTACAAACCACTCCATTTAGTCAATCGATATTTTTCCTTTTCATCGTCTTCTTGCCAAAAGAATGTAGACAAAAAATAGTCCAATCTTTGCAAGACCCTTTTTGGGAGTTGGAATAAATAAATCATATAGAGAACCATATTTGTGAGGACATGGTTTATCAAAACCAGTCGTCCTCCAACTAAGAGCAACTTGCCGTTTCAACTGCTCAACTGTTTCTCTAACCGCTCCTCTACATGCTTCCACTCCGCAATGGTGAGACGTCGATAATGAATCAGTATTCCTAGATATTTGATCGATAATTGGCCAGGTGTGCAACCAAGCAGTCCGCATAATCGGCCGCCACCTCAATGGCTTCTCCAAAGCAGAACACTTCACTTTTATGGAAGTTAATTTTAAGACTTGACATTTGCTCAAACGCCGACAACAGGAGTTTTAGGTTTCGAGCCTTGTCCAGGTCATGTTCCATAAAAAGAATTGTGTCATCGGCATATTGTAGAATAAAGAGGCCACCATCCACAAGGTGTGGCACTACCACTGCAATTTGGCTGTCCTGCTTGGTGCGCACAATTAGAATAGCCAACATGTCAGCCACAATGTAACATTGGGTGTTGGGGATCGTTGCATGGAAAATAAAAATTTCTACGCACACGCAATGATCTATTCATGGAGATGCATAGCAACGAGGGGGGGGGGGGTGTGTCTACGTACCCTCGTAGACCGTAAGTGGAAGCGTTTCACAACGCGGTTGATGTAGTCGAACTTCTTCGCGCTTCAACCGATCAAGTACCGAACGCACGACACCTCCGCGTTCTGCACATGTTCAACTCGGTGACGTCCCTGGCCTTCTTGATCCAGCAAGACGTCGAGTTAGTAGGTGAGTTTCGTCAGCACGACGGCGTGGTGACGATGATGGTGAAGTGAACTCCACATGGCTTCGTCTAAGCACAATGAAAATATGACCGGGGGTGTAAATGGTGGAGGGGGACGCCGCACACGGCTAACAATTGTCTGGGATGTGCTAGGAGCCCCCTCCCACATATATATAGGTGGGAGGGGGAGGGGAGAGGCTAGGAGGCGCCCCAAGTAGGACCGAATCCTACTTGGGCTCCTCCCTAGCCGCGCGCCCCCTTGCCATATATGTTAGAGGGGGAAGGAAAGAGGGGGGAGGTGTAACGCCCTCGATGCGGCTATATCTCCCACGTGTCGAAGCGCGACTTAGAGGCATAACCGCATTGAAAGCAATGTCGCAAATGAGGTAATCTTCACACAACCCATGTAATACAATAGGGGAAAAGATACATAGTTGGCTTACAATCGCCACTTCACACAATTACATGAATAAAGCATTACATCAACCAGATACAATCAAGGTCCGACTACGGAACCAAAATAAAAGAAAGACTACCCCAAATGCTACACAGATCCCTGATCGACCCCAACTGGGCTCCACTACTGATCAACTAGAACGAAACAACACAAAGGACAAGATCTTCATCGAGCTCCTCCTTGAGATTGGTTGCGTCATCTGCACGGTTCAACGGCACCTGCAAGCTGGTTTTGGAAGTAATCTGTGAGCCATGGGGACTCAGCAATCTCGCACCCTCGCGATCAACACTATTTAAGCTTATGGGTAAGGTAAAGGTATGAGGTGGAGCTGCAGCAAGCGACTAGCATATATGGTGGCTAACATACGCAAATGAGAGCGAGAAGAGAAGGCAAAGCACGATCGAGAAACTATGATCAAGAAGTGATCCTAGAACAACCTACGTCAAACATAACTCCAACACCGTGTTCACTTCCCGGACTCCGCCGGAAAGAGACCATCACGGTTACACACGCGGTTGATGTATTTTAATTAAGGTCAACTTCAGGTTTTCTACAACCGGACGTTAACAAATTCCCATCTGCCCATAACCGCGGGCACGGCTTTCGAAAGTTCATAACCCTGTAGGGGTGTCCCAACTTAGCCCATCACAAGCTCTCACGGTCAACGAAGGATAAACCTTCTCCCGAGACATTCCGATCAGACTCGGCATCCCGGTTCTACAAGACATTTCGACCATGGTAAAACTAAACCAGCAACACCGCCCGAATGTGCCGACAAATCCCGATAGGAGCTGCACATATCTCGTTCTCAGGGCACACTCAGATGAGCTCTCCATACAACTAAAACCAAACCTCGAGTTTCCCCGAGGGGGCGCTGCACAGGACTCTAGTTTGGACCAACACTCAGAGGAGCACTGGCCCGGGGGGGGGGGTAAAATAATGATGACCCTCAGGAGCGCGACTACCAAGGGAAAAGAAAAGGCTAGGTGGCAAATGGTAAAACCAATGTTGGGCATTGCTGGAGGAGTTTTATTCAAGGCGAACTGTCAAGGGGTTCCCATAATAGCCCAACCGCGTAAGGAACGCAAAATCCGGGAACATAACACCGATATGACGGAAACTAGGGCGGCAAGAGTGGAACAAAACACTAGGAAAAAGGCCGAGCCTTTCACCCTTTGCCAAGTATATAGATGCATTAAGATAACAAGATAATATAGTGATATCCCAACAAGTAAATAATGTTCCAACAAGGAACGATCTCCAATCTTCACCTGCAACTAGCAACGCTATAAAAGGGGCTGAGCAAAGCGGTAACATAGCCAATCAACGGTTCGCTAGGACATGGTGGGTTAGAGGTTTGACATGGCAATTTGGGAGGCATGATAAGCAAGTGGTAGGCATCGTAGCATAGGCATAGCAAAAGAGCGAGCATCTAACAAAGCAAAGATAGAAGTGATTTCGAGGGTATGATCATCTTGCCTGCAAAGTTGTCAGAGTTGACTGGATCCTCGAAAGCAAACTCAACGGGCTCCTCGTTAGCGAACTCGTTTCCCGGCTCTACCCAAACAAGACAAACAAGCAAAAGGACACAATCAACCACGTGCAAAGCTCAAACACATGATGCAAACATGGTATGCTATGCGGGATGCGATATGTGATGCATATGCAAGATTTGACAAGGAATGAATGAACCTGGCCTCAAATTGGAAATCCAAGTGTGCCACTGGAAAGGTGAGGTGATTTCGGTTGAATTCGATATAAAGAACACCAGAATCGGAGACACGGTTTGGAAATGGCAAGGAAATCAAATATGGCACCGGTCTGCGATATACAGCAAGTAGCCATCTAAATGCAACAAGACAAACATGCTACAGCACCCAAACATGGCAACAAAATACATGGCAGGGATCCACTCATGATGCTTAACAAAAGACGAGCACTGAGCTACGTCCAAATCATCCATTAACAGGTTCAAACAAGCATGGCAAAAGTGCAATTGGTAAACAGATCTCAGACTTAGTGAAATTAACACTTGTCTGGAATATCAGATCAGGTAGCACACTTTGGAGCATGACAACTATATGCTACAGGGCCTTAACATGGCAAAGTAAAGCATGGCATGGAACTACTCAAAGAGCTTAACAAAAGTCCCTTAGTGACCTTGAGCCAAAAGGGATTAGAAAATACAATTGCAAGCATGTGAACATGGCAAAAACATAAACAGATCACAGACTTAGTGAAAAACTGGAACATGCAAAACAGATATCAAGTAGGCATGTTTACGAGCTCGATGCACTCACTACAGAGCATGTCATGACAATCTAAGC
The DNA here is from genome assembly GCF_003073215.2 of Triticum urartu. Classification (NCBI taxonomy): domain Eukaryota; kingdom Viridiplantae; phylum Streptophyta; class Magnoliopsida; order Poales; family Poaceae; genus Triticum; species Triticum urartu. Next base: position 235,421,320 of record NC_053025.1, on the reverse strand, counting down.
ATACACCCATCAAGAATACACATTATACAAGCTAGACATGGCAAGAACAATAACATAGCATGCACGGATCAACTACAACATCCTCGGCAAAACCGCGAACAAGTAGACAATCTGCCCAGATTCATGAAATAGCAAAAGTAGAGCTCGATTGACTCAAGCTAGGTTGCTACATAATTGCAAACAAAGACATGGATGGATAGAGCACTACAAGATTAACAAAACATCCTTACTGATCATCCTCAAAAGAGGCACGGATCACTAGGAAACAACATGAACATATGACATATTGATAAAAACAGTCCAAGGACTTAGTGGAATTGCTAAGTCCCTGAAATCAGCATTAACAAATGCTCCACTTTACAAGCTTGTGCTAGTCACCACACTCATCACAAAAATACATGGATAGCACCTTTGGAAAGATGGCAAAGCATATAACAAAACTCATGTAGAGCTTAGGGGCATATCATGCACACAATAATCATAGCAAAAATGACAAATAGCTATTTGGTGCAGCAGATCTGACAATTAACTCAAATAGCACTCTTCCAACAGCATTTCGGGCACCAAGATGAAATCAAATGAAAATGATGCAATGAGATGAAATGATGTACTCCCTGAGGCGAACATGTATGCAAATGAAATGCACATGATGACATGATATGCAATGCATGACATGCAAGCAATGACAAGGCAACAACAGCGAATAAGCGGAGGACACCTGGCACATCGGTCTCGGGGCATTACAACACCCCACCACTACGAGAGGATCTCGTCCCGAGATCAAGAATGACACCGGAGGGAAAACGGAAGAGAAAAGAGAAGAGGTAAAACTAAGTTGCTTCTTCGACAAACGAGTGAAGCCATGAACCTTGAAAAGGTTAAACCATTTCGAGAAAAGAATACAACGGAGATGACGAAGTTGAAAACCCCTCCGTTAGAAAAGAGGGACAAAGAACATTGAGAAAAACCTTGAGGTTGAAGGGCAAGATATATATTGAAACCACTCCGGTTAAGTCAAGATAGAGAAGGATTAAGAATGATATAATTTGGACATCACTTCGACTGAGAAGGGGGTCAAAACTTGATAAAAAGGGAAGAACTAAATCAGAGGGCACAACACACCGGTTAAATGGTCAAGCATGAAAATAATATGATCTTGGCAAAAATGGGGTGATGGAACGAAGAGAGCAACAACACAATGCCTTCGGAAGAAGGAATCAAAGGTAGATCGTCGGAACAAAAGAACGGAGAAGAAAAAGACAACTTCTTCCACAATTGAACTTAGAAAACATCCTTGCAAGAAAAGATTGCATGAGGTGTTGGGAAATCAACAACGAAAAGAATAAGCTTATAGTGGGCTTATGGAAAGCCTCTCAAAATTATGAGGTGAAATTCCGTCACTCACGGAAAAAAGAATTGGATTGATAAGAACAAGGAGACGAGAAACTTATCTCACCGGAAGGATTAATGAATAACTTGGAGCATTTATAAGCACCATAGATAGTAACAATCCTTAGGGAAGGCTTTAGGTGAAACATGACACAAGATAACTCCAACGAAGAGATTGATGGATTTAAAATACCTCATTCTTAACAACATGTGAATCACGAAACATGAACTCAAATTATCAAGAATGACATAACACCACCTCAAAAGATATGCGTGAAAGAATTGCACTCCGGGTTGAAAGATGAAGAATGCTTGAGCTCCTCTGAAAATAATCTCGATGAACACTTCGAGAAGGAAATATAAATTCTTAATGAACCATCATGTAGAACCTTCATGAAGAACTCCGGTAACCAAAAAGAATAACAAAAATAAAGAGAAGTTGGGAACGCAAGGTGAAACCTTGTAATGATTTAGATGGATCCCCGTGATAATTAGAGCTTGGAACTCCGGGAAAGAAAGACGAGCACTTGAAACCAAGAATTTTGATGAGGCTCCGGAATAAGGAATTGAGTTCACTCGATGAAACAGGAATAAGAATTACATTATACTTATCCTTCACCAATTTAATTGATGGCAACCAATAGATTTGGCACACTACTTATTTCCGTTAGAAGGATTTAGAGAGATATGGCGCAAACTTGAGAAAGTCTTCAACGATCCACCGATAGAATTTGAAAGCACGAATGCATAGATATGATACACAAAGGAAGAAAACTCTTGAACGAACCACCGTAAGAATTAAAAAAGAACGATTAAAACATGAAGAAACACCGGGAAGAATTAGCAATTAAACGAAGATGCTTGTGAGGATTTAGATCCATGAGAACGAAGAGATTCCGAGCTGATTAAAGAATATTAAATGATGCACCGGTGAGATTTGGGGAATGGTAGCTGAAAGCTGAGAATGAATAAGTCTTCTGAAATGATGGGCTTCGGAGAATCAAACTGAAAAGACTCTTGAATTGCTCCGGATAGGTGGAAAGAATTCTCACAACCGAAAATGATTATGAGAGAATGGCATAAAGCTAGAATCACGAATCTTGAAGAGAAAAGAGCAAGACTGAGAGACAAATTCTTCTTCGGTCTTCAAAATCCGAGAATGACGACGAGAACACCACCATGAATTATTTAGACACTCCGGAAGAATCAAAAGCGAAGAGGTTGAGCCAACGATGAAAAGAAATTGAGAGATCTTGGAGAAACACACTTGACTGATGAAGATTCATTGTTACGTCAAACTTTGAAAGATTTGAGAATAGCTCCGGTAAAATAAGAAGAGTCAGGTAAGATCCTGGGAAAAGACCTGTGGGTTAGGGCCCACTGAAAGATACACCATAGAACGACTGCTAGAAACTGAGATTGCACCGGTTGAATTAAATGGCTAGAATGAGATAACAACCTCGAAATAGGTTGAACAGATCTTGAATGACAAGACGAGCCTTCTGAGATATCTTCAGCACTCCGGAACAATTGAATAACGAGAAATGAATGAATATGAGGAGCACCAGCATGAGAAAGCATTTGGAACGAGGAAAAGGTTATGATCAACAAAGCTTGACTTGGTTCCACCGGAGAAGAAAAAAAATGGAGAATATTGCCTAGTAGAGCATCTTCATGAGAACCATCGGGTAAGAACATTGATTGAAAAGAATGAAGAGACTTCCCATCAATAGAAGGATACTTGAATAAGAAATCTGAGTCCTTGAAGAAAAATGGTGGGTGGGTGGGAAAAACAAAGGCAACTTGGAGACAGATGAAACAAACACCGTTGAGAAGAACTGATACTTGATCTAGCAGATGTTGAAATGATCGGATCCACTTGAAGAGAAAACACGCCGGTTGAAAAGGATTGGAAAGACAATCTCGATGATCAAGAAGGATTAATATTCACATCGGAGTATGAGAACACCGTTTAGGAAAGGTATGGAATCAACATTTGACTTCGAAGCAACTCGAATACCACAACTCAAAACAAAACAAAGGATTGGCTTGCGGAATAAGCCGGAACAAACATATGATAGAGATTTGTCCGAACTTTTCATGGTGGGGCCTACACGGGCTCGATCGTACAGCACCATCATGTACAAGGCAGTGCACATGACATACGAAGTGTCCCCGAGTCGGCATAGCCAAGGACTCTTTAAGACACAACGAGACCACTGTAAAACCAACCGTGAATAGGCGGACCACTAGACGTCGAACCCCAATTTCATATCATACATCTGTCGAAAAGATATCCTAAGAGCTACTTGAATTCCCACTTATAAACTCCTGAAACTTTCCGGTTATGCAATCAGGTGTTGGGGATACAGGGGAAGCATAATATCTCACCCAAACTAACAAACCCTACATCCAGCTGTATCCATCCTTCAACACATAACCAAGAAACCTTCGGAAATCATCTACCTCAACCTTTGAAAAGCATCCGTTATATGAGTTATGGCAATACTCCCGAACTCCCGCCCCAGTACTGGGCGGCGTCGAGGTTATCTCACCAACAACTGCATAAAAGTGATTTTCGATGTCGGCGAAACTAAACTCAGGTATTCCAGAACTGCAACGATAAAATTGTGACAACAACACCTCGGAGCTCAACTCCCCGGGACACTGCCACAACCCCTAAATGACAGGAGGCACCAAGAACAATGTTCTCGTCACAAATCCATCGGAACGATTCCAAGATACCCGCGTGATCCTAAAAAAAAATTTGTGAAAAATTTGAGAAGAGAAGAGTCAAAACTCTACGTCAGGATGCCTTACCAGAGCGATGAGGGGAATGGGGAGTAAAAAGAATTCCTAAACTCTCCGATATATATAATTCCTAAATGACTCAAAACATTTCTCTAGACTCAACAACGTCAGCTAATTCGATCAAGCAGTGGGGGCTCCTAAGGTCGGGAAGGCTCTGATTACCAACTTGTAACGCCCTCGATGCGGCTATATCTCCCACGTGTCGAAGCACGACTTAGAGGCATAACCGCATTGAAAGCAATGCCGCAAATGAGGTAATCTTCACACAACCCATGTAATACAATAGGGGAAAAGATACATAGTTGGCTTACAATTTCCACTTCACACAATTACATGAATAAAGCATTACATCAACCAGATACAATCAAGGTCCGACTACGGAACCAAAATAAAAGAAGACTACCCCAAATGCTACACAGATCCCTGATCGACCCCAACTGGGCTCCACTACTGATCAACTAGAACGAAACAACACAAAGGACAAGATCTTCATCGAGCTCCTCCTTGAGATTGGTTGCGTCATCTGCATGGTTCAACGGCACCTGCAAGCTGGTTTTGGAAGTAATCTGTGAGCCATGGGGACTCAGCAATCTCGCACCCTCGCGATCAAGACTATTTAAGCTTATGGGTAAGGTAAAGGTATGAGGTGGAGCTGCAGCAAGCGACTAGCATATATGGTGGCTAACATACGCAAATGAGAGCGAGAAGAGAAGGCAAAGCACGATCGAGAAACTATGATCAAGAAGTGATCCTAGAACAACCTACGTCAAGCATAACTCCAACACCGTGTTCACTTCCCGGACTCCGCCGGAAAGAGACCATCACGGTTACACACGCGGTTGATGTATTTTAATTAAGGTCAACTTCAGGTTTTCTACAACCGGACGTTAACAAATTCCCATCTGCCCATAACCGCGGGCACGGCTTTCGAAAGTTCATAACCCTGCAGGGGTGTCCCAACTTAGCCCATCACAAGCTCTCACGGTCAACGAAGGATAAACCTTCTCCCGAGACATTCCGATCAGACTCGGCATCCCGGTTCTACAAGACATTTCAACAATGGTAAAACTAAACCAGCAACACCGCCCGAATGTGCCGACAAATCCCGATAGGAGCTGCACATATCTCGTTCTCAGGGCACACTCAGATGAGCTCTCCATACAACTAAAACCAAACCTCGAGTTTCCCTGGTGTGGCGCTGCAAAGGACTCTAGTTCGGACCAACACTTAGACAAGCACTGGCCCGGGGGGTTAAAATAAAGATGACCCTCGGGATGCGTGACTCCCAAGGGAAAAAGGCTAGGTGGCGAATGGTAAAACCAAGGTTGGGCCTTGCTGGAGGAGTTTTATTCAAGGCGAACTATCAAGGGGTTCCCATTATAACCCAACCGCGTAAGGAACGCAAAATCCGGGAACATAACACCGATATGACGGAAACTAGGGCGGCAAGAGTGGAACAAAACACCAGGCATAAGGCCGAGCCTTCCACCCTTTACCAAGTATATAGATGCATTAATTAAATAAGATAATATAGTGATATCCCAACAAGTAAATAATGTTCCAACAAGGAACGATCTCCAATCTTCACCTGCAACTAGCAACGCTATAAAAGGGGCTGAGCAAAGCGGTAACATAGCCAATCAACGGTTCGCTAGGACATGGTGGGTTAGAGGTTTGACATGGCAATTTGGGAGGCATGATAAGCAAGTGGTAGGCATCGTAGCATAGGCATAGCAAAAGAGCGAGCATCTAACAAAGCAAAGATAGAAGTGATTTCGAGGGTATGATCATCTTGCCTGCAAAGTTGTCAGAGTTGACTGGATCCTCGAAAGCAAACTCAACGGGCTCCTCGTTAGCGAACTCGTTTCCCGGCTCTACCCAAACAAGACAAACAAGCAAAAGGACACAATCAACCACGTGCAAAGCTCAAACACATGATGCAAACATGGTATGCTATGCGGGATGCGATATGTGATGCATATGCAAGATTTGACAAGGAATGAATGAACCTGGCCTCAAATTGGAAATCCAAGTGTGCCACTGGAAAGGTGAGGTGATTTCGGTTGAATTCGATATAAAGAACACCAGAATCGGAGACACGGTTTGGAAATGGCAAGGAAATCAAATATGGCACCGGTCTGCGATATACAGCAAGTAGCCATCTAAATGCAACAAGACAAACATGCTACAGCACCCAAACATGGCAACAAAATACATGGCAGGGATCCACTCATGATGCTTAACAAAAGACGAGCACTGAGCTACGTCCAAATCATCCATTAACAGGTTCAAACAAGCATGGCAAAAGTGCAATTGGTAAACAGATCTCAGACTTAGTGAAATTAACACTTGTCTGGAATATCAGATCAGGTAGCACACTTTGGAGCATGACAACTATATGCTACAGGGCCTTAACATGGCAAAGTAAAGCATGGCATGGAACTACTCAAAGAGCTTAACAAAAGTCCCTTAGTGACCTTGAGCCAAAAGGGATTAGAAAATACAATTGCAAGCATGTGAACATGGCAAAAACATAAACAGATCACAGACTTAGTGAAAAACTGGAACATGCAAAACAGATATCAAGTAGGCATGTTTACGAGCTCGATGCACTCACTACAGAGCATGTCATGACAATCTAAGCATACACCCATCAAG